>NC_050448.1:126942455-127244121 GCF_903995425.1 Onychomys torridus
GAGCAGCCAAGGTACTCCAGGCCTCCTGTTTTCAATATCATCTTTCTTCTCTGCTGAAATGTCTTCCCTGTTTTCCATTTCTGATTCATGTCTATCAATTATTCAAGAATTTGATTAAAAAATCTTTTCCCTCTCCCTCTCCCTTCTCTTTCTCCTTCCCACAACCCCTAGAAGCTAACCACGTCATGCCTCCACGTGTTCTTTCCTTTCACTTCCTTCTAGAATTTGTTGCTAGGCTTATGACTACATTTGGGGTTTAGAATTTTCATTCTTCTTTTATGTTCTCCTTGGCAAGCCTCTAAATTTAAGATGTTGAATTCATCCTTGAATCACTCCATCCTTATTGATTTTCTCATCCATCTACATGTGCATCCACACAGTATTAACTTCTTAAACAAAGAGCCACACAGGAATGTGGATCAAAATTCCATCACTAAACAAATGGGAATCAAGACCCAATGGTATTACTCTTGGTCATATACCCAAGGCATGCTCTGTGGCAGGAATCTTAAAAGGTCTTATTAATGAAATCAAACCCGAGGCCAGTTATTGGGGTGAATGCTGGAAGATCAGAGAAGCAGAACAATCCACAGCTATCTCACCTTGCTAGTTCCTCAGGTGATCCTGTTTACTCAGGCTGGAAGCTTCTGAGTCCTCATCCCAATGGCTCTCAGCTGAACTGTGTTGCTCCAAAGCCTGAATGCTAACCAACAAAATGCTTAACTAACTACATGCTTTTCTCTCAGTTTCTGGTCCTCATGCCTTATATACCTTTCTCATTCTGCCCCCACTCCCTGGGATTAAAGGTTGGGTTTCTGGGATTAAAGGCTTGGGTCACCATGTTTAGCTGTTTCTAAAGTGGCCTTGAACTCAGAGATCCACCTGGCTCTGCCTCCCAAGTGCTGGGATTAAAGGTGTGTACCACCACCACCCAACTTCTGCTATAGCTTACTTTTCCCACTTTCTAGCCACCATTTTTGGCTTTGTTCTAGTGACTGTCTGTTCTCTGACCCCAGATTTGTTTATTTGGAGGAACACACAATATTTCAGGGAACACAATACCCACCACAATGCTCAATTATACTACAAGGACACATGCTCAGCTATGTTCATAGCAGCATTGTTTGTAACAGCCAGAACCTGGAAAAAAACCTAGATGCCCCTCAACCAAAGAATGGATAAAATATTGTGGTACATATATACGGAGTATTACTCAGCAGTAAAAAAACATGAAATTTGCAGGCAAATGGATGGAACTAGAAAATATCATTCTGAATGAAGTAATCCAGACTCAGACAGACTAACATGGTATATATTCACTTATAAGTGGATGCTAGATGTAAAGCAAAGGATAACCAGAATACAACCCACAGCTGCAGAGAAGCTAGCTAGCAAGGAAGACCCTAAGATCACCCTGGGAAGGGGAAATAGATGAGATCTTGGGAGTAAATTGGGGGTGAGGGGAAGCAATAAATGGAAGGGGCCAGGGGACGAGAACATGAGGGTGTGGGATAGTCAAGTTGGGAGAATGATGGAGTAGGAGAGCAATGAAAGAGATATCTTGATAGAAGGAGACATTATGGAGTTAGGGAGAAACCTGGTGCTAGGGGAATTCACAGGAATCCACAAGAATGATCCCAGCTTAGACTACTAACAGTAGTGGAGAGGGTACTCGAATTGGCCTACCCCAGTAACAAGATTGGTGAATATCCTAACTGTCATCATAGAGCCTGTAATAGGATAGGCCCATAGGGTTGAAGAAATTGGCTCAAACCAGTTGCCAAGCATGTACATAATGTACTTCCTTATGAGCCAACCTGGGGTCTGCCTGAGGGCCTGGAAACAGACACTGTCAGAGTTCCTAATCATGCCCAGCCAACAAGGGATGATCACTCAGTGCTACCAGATTGGTATATGGCTTGGATGCTGGGAGGAGAGTATATAAGACCTTCCTCATTATTGAATAAATAAGTTTGCTGTTTGCCTTCTACTGACTCCCAGTGTCTGTGTCATTGATGCTGCACCTTCTCACCCCCCTCCCTGAAGGGAGCAGTTAGAATCCAGCAACAAGAGCCTTCTCCCAGTAACTGATGGAAGGAGATGCAGAGATCCACAGCCAAGCAGTAGGCTGAGCTCCTGGAGTCCAGTCTAGGAGAGGGAGGAGGGATGGTATGAGCAAAGAACATCAAGAAAATGATGGGGAAATCTACAGAGACAACTGAACCAAGCTTGTGGGAACTCATGAACTTTGGACCTATAGCTCCAGAGTATGCATGGGACTGGACTAAACCCTCTGCATATGGAAGACAGTTGTGTAGCTTGCTCTGTTTGGAGGTCCCCTGGTAGTGAGATCAGGATCTATCCCTGGTATATGAACTGGCTTTTGGAGCCCATTGCCTATGGTGGGATGCCTTGCTCAGCCTTGATACAAGTCAGGGAGGGGCTTGATACTGCCTCAATTGAGTGTACTAGGCTTTGCTGAATCCCCATGGGTTATTAACTTTTTGACCTTACCATTTTGGAGGAGGGAATTGGGGGGTGGGGATGGGGGTGGGGATGAGGATTTGGGGGGGGAGGCTGAGGGAAATAGGAAGAGGAATGAGGGAGGATCTGTGGTTGGTATGTAAAATGAATTTTTAAAAATTCTTAAAAAAGAATTGGAGAGCTAACAAAGCTTAAAAAGAAACAGTTGTTTCAAAAAGAAAAAAAAAAGGTCATGGCGGATTCTTTTGCAAGTTATCACATGGAATTTTTTTCAAGAACTGACTCCCCTTCACTTACAGAGCTCACTTACTGCTAAAGATACATCTACCACAAGCAATATGACAGGTCCTAATGTCCTTTCTTTATCATTTACCAGCTCTTCAACCACGGGAACCTCCATGCTAACAACTCTAACCTTGGTCTGGAAAACAGGTGAAGAAAGTAATAACCAATGTTCATATACATATTCTACATTTCAGTTATGAGGAGTTAACACTTTTCCCATATGCACAAAGACTACCTTCAGTTTTCACATCAACTTTCTAAAATGTAGTTCAGAACCATTTGAAGTTTGTTGCTATAATGAAGTCATTGTCATATTTCCATGTTATTTACAAAATGGAAAAAAGTAGCTGAGATGGAAATGAAAAGCATGGTATTATATGTAGCCCACATTACAGCATGTTATACTTTCCCTGAGTTAATTTACCAAGAATCAAATACTTGTGCTATGCAAGGGCTAAATGCTTTATATATATTTTAAAATAGAGAAGACAAATGCTCCCAGGAATGAAACTTTTCAGAAATGCTCTATCAGTGAATTGACACAATATTCTGAGGGAAAAGAAGAAAAATACAATGCAAGCCTAAATCAGCAAGCATAGTAAAGATTTGAGAGATTGAACCCTTGAGAATTTGCCAAAGGTATGGCTAGAATAAGAGACAGTATTCCAGTTGATTCTTTCTTAGGTCTGTATAGCAGAGAAGTTAATTACAAATTGCTGAGTAGCCTCTGAAAATGTTGTAGCCTGACTGTATTTATTGAATACCTACAAATTTGAAGTTTGGCAAATCTGCCCTGCCTCTAACATGATAATTCTCTTACAATAGTACAGTTGGGAAAAGAGATTAAGAATTAAACTTAAGGTAATAATACAATGGTTTGGGAAAGGAGACTATATAATGTAGATACCTACAGAAGATAAAAGTAAAAGAGGCCAGGACTTCTGTGTAGGAAGCCTTTGACTCTAGACTTCAATCTACTATCTTGCCACAGTAGGATCAGCAATTGGGTAAATCTTTTGTCTTTGCTGAGACACTGATTTATTAATGGTGGGTAAGCCAACCTTAAAAGATTGTTGTCCAAATTGAATATGAAAACTTCTACACAGTACCAATGACAGGTTGTATGTACTTGATGTACTCTACCCACTGAGGCTCTCTGCCCTCCATGAGTTAATACCAAATCTCCACTTCTCCATCCCCCATTTCCAATATCAATAAGATCTCTTTGACAAATCTCTAGGTTAACATTGTCACCTTAAGAGTGAACTCGAGGAACCACCTGAATCAGGTAGCCTGACAGCATGAGAGTCATATGATGAAACTTTCAGTGTTAGACACACATAAGTTTGTTTCAAGAAGAGAAGTAATAAACTGTTGCACAAAGGGGATATTAAATTGCAGTAGTAATGTAGTTCATTGCTTTCATCCTGAGAAATATGTTTACGGTGAAATATTATTAATGTTTAGTATAATTGATATAATGTTGTTGCTAACATATTAATTATCAAATAATAAGAGACTGAGTACTTCCTAAGCAAATGGGACTATTATAAGCAGTCTTCATGTGCATATTAGATAATTTGACTTTATAGTATACATACTTTTCATAGCCCCATTGAATGTAAAAATCAGCTAAACTTCAGTGTTTCCAATAAAAGAATTGTATTCATATACCCATAATTTTGAGTTTTTAATAAATGCTTCTGATGTCTAGACCCCTGGATCATGCTACTCTATTTAAATACCCATCAAAGGGCTAGAGAGATTTTTCTTATTTGGTATTAGAGAGAGAAACCTATTAATGTAGGTGGGTTTTGTGTGCAGGTGTAAGGGTCCCACTTCCAAATCCAGAGGAAGGTTTTGGAAATCTTGCTCTATCACTTTCTGAACTTGAGATGGAATTGCACACTGAATTTGAGGCTAGGCTGGTAGAGCTAGCCACAGATGGCCTCCTACCTCCAACTTCTTCTCGAGTCTGGGGTTGCAGGACCTAGCAGACACTGACTTTTCAGGGAGTGTTGAAGATTTAAAATCAGGTCCTTTTGTTTGCATGGCACTGAGCCATCTCCTCATCCTGAATCTATTGATCTTCAAGGACTATCTGCCTAATCATCTAGGAAGGTTTCTCTTATTCTCTTTTATTCATTACTCCATTTTCCAGAAATGATGATTTCATCATGCTGAAAATCAAATCTAAAATTTCCGTCTTTATGTACTCATAAAGAGAAAATCAGATGTAGTGCAAACTATTCCAAACTAAAAATTGGCTAGGAAAATGACAATTTTCCCATTTTCTTTTCTTTCTTTCTTTTTTTTTTTCAGTTCAGGTACTCAAATTTTTATTCCTTTTCCAATATAAACTTGAGAGAAAGTCCAGACTTCATAAGACCTGACTGGGTGTTGCAGTTTTGTTTTGGTTTCATAACAAAACATTTGTAATAAAACCTACGTCATGGTATGAAGGTGCTTGCAGGAACTGCAAAAAAACACTCAGCTCCCCAAAGACATTCTTCTAAGACTTTAAATTGTTGGTTTTGAGATAAAAGCTTTAATGCTTCAAAAATGATTTGAGGTATTTCCTGCTGTTTTTGAATATAAAAGGCAATATTCCAACCCCAGTTGGGGTTGTTTTCCTGCATTAAGGGGCCTCAAAGGACTCTCCACAGATGTGAGGGCTGGTCTGCTGGAGACAGCAAACATGACCCTCCTTCAGAAATCACATGATAAAATGCAATGAAACTGAGCAGGAGGAGGAGTATAGATAAATAGACAGAAGAAGAAAGGAGAGTGGAGATTATTTATGATTTTCTGTTCCACATTTTTACGATTTACAAAGTCAAATATTTGGAATGTAAAAAGGACACATCTGAATTTTTAGCTGAAACTGTTCTTTTGAAGGTCTCCATGAACAACATAGCGACAAAACTTACTATTCAGATGGGAGTTCCGGGGCAGGATGGAAGCTCTGGTGATCAGATGGCCAAATACCCTAACTGTCGAGCTGGAAACTCTCATCCAATAAATGATGGAAGTGGATGCAGAGATCCTCAGCCAGGCCCCAGGTGGAGCTCCAGGAGTTCAATTGTCAAGAAAGAGGAGGGACTGTAAGACTGAATTGTTGAGACCAAGGTTGGAGAGGCACAGGGACAAATAGCCAAACAAATGGAAGCACATGAATTATGAACCAAAGGCTGTGGAGCCCCCAGCTGGAGCAGGCCCTCTGGATAAGTGAGACAATTGAATAGCTTGAACTGCTTGGGAGGCACCCAGACAGTGGGACTAGGACCTGTCCTTAGTGCATGAGCTGGCTGTTTGGAAACTTGAGCTTACACAAGGACACTTTGCTCAGCCTGGAAAGAGGGGACTGGACCTGCCTGTACTGAATCCATCAGGTTTAAATGAGTCCCCAGGGGAGTCTTGGCCCTGGAGGAGATGGGAATGGGGGGGGAGGGGGCTAGAGGGAAGGTGGGGGTGGGTACGGGAGGGGGGAGGACAGGGGAACCCATGGCCGATGTGTAAAATTAAAACACAAATATAATAAATAACAAAAAAAGAAAAAAAATTTACTATTCAATCTATTATTTACCTTATATATATATAGGTTTAAGTGGGGTCAAATACATGTTAAATATACTTAAATTGAGAAAGTTCATATATACTGTTACTAAATGCACAGATGATTCTACTGGCTGTGCATAGCATATTTATTTTATGTAATAAAGACTGAAATATTCATTTATATCCAGGATTGACAAGGTGCTAAAACCAAGGTCAAAATGTTCTGGCATCATGAATTCTGAAAAATGTAGTTGCCTTAGGAATATCTACCTCTATCAATGAGACTCAGTTCCTTCATCTTCTTCATGCTGATTTTTTTTAGGAAACAACAATATACCTCCTATTTACTTTATAAAATTCATCATTTATAATATAAACATAAGATAAAGAATGCACTTGTATAAAGTTTTCTCCATTCACAATTATGAAATCATAATGGTTCTGAATTTTTCATCATTTTGTTTTTAGTCATGTTGATAAATTATTTTATTTTATTTTTCATCCTTTGTTTAATATTTATACATGCATATAATATATTTGGGTCAAATCCACCCACCCATTTCCTTCCCTCCAATTATTCCCTACTCCCTACGACTCCACTTTCCCCTCCCAGCACCATGAGTTCCTTTGCACATGTCCCTAACCCCAGCTGATTCTGTTTAGTGTGCTGATAAATGCATGCATTCAGGAATGTCTACTGGAGCATGTGCAGCCCGTTTAGGGCCCAACCATCCCTAACAACCACCAGAAGCTTCTCAGATAGGGGTGTGAGTGTATGAGCTCATCCTCCATTTATGGTGAGATTTTGGCTAGATTGAGCTTCTGTAAATCCAGCGGTCCTAGCAGCTGTGAGTTGATGTGTGCCACAGATATGTTGCTCTTGGACTGATGCCATTTGCTTGCCTTTGTAGAATATTTTAAATCTTGCAACCATGTTTTAGATTTTTATCTGCCCAGTAGTTAGCATGTCTAATGGTAGTAACCTAAAACTAATTGTAATCTGATAGATGTGTCATCTTGAACATGAAGGCAGAATCTCATGATGGGTTGAGAGAAGAGGAGACACTTAGATTTCTTAACTGGAAAGTGTATCTGAAACTTTTCAAAAGTTGGTAGTCCATTTTGCCTGTCAAAAATTCAAGAATTTAATTTGCTAATCAGTGGAGTGAAAATAGAAGTATAATCTGTTTATGCTGTTCCTTCTTTTTCTTCTTTGCCTTGTAAGGGGATTTATATGTTATTTTTATTTTAAATGACTTTACTGAAATTTAAAGTGAATATTAAGTTAAACATTGAAATTTTAATTTTACTATATTATCACATACACACATATATACATAGTATATATACATAGTGTGTGTTTATATATATATATACTATTGAAGAACCACCATCACAATTGTGATAGTGAATCTATCAGTCACTACCATCCAACAAAGGTTCTAATGCATCTTCACTATTCCCCTTATCTCCTGTCCTACCCAGCTTCCAAACACCTTCACTGCAATAGAGCTGTTACTGTAAAACCATGACATAAATGGAATATCTCAGAAATCTTTCATTTTAACATTTCTAAGCCCCATCCATGTCACTTCCATTTTCAATAATTAATTCTTCTTTAGTGTTGATGGGTGGACCATTGAGTGAATTCTCATAATCTATTTTTACAAATTTACCTGTTTAAATACATCTGAGTTTTACTGGTTTGAGGATGCTAACAATAAACCACAGCCAATACTCATGTCTCAATCATGGGGATGCCAGCTTTGAATCAGGTTGAACAAGCATCTAGTATGAAATGACATACCCCATGTCAAGTGCACAAGTAAATAGCTTTGGGATATGAACAAATTGCTTCTCCAAGTGGTTTATAATCAAAAATCTCACCAACAGATTGAGAATTTCAGTTACCTCAAACTACTGCCAGCACTGGGTATCATTAGTCATTTTCATTTTCAAAAGACTAAGATATATGTAGTGGTACTTTACTGTGATTGTGCATTATTAATGTGTTATTTTTATATGTACATACATGGTTATGTGTTTAGGTGGTACATTAATGTGAGTCTGTAGCTCCAGGTCGAGCCTGTGTGAATACAAGAGCAAGAGTCCGGGAGTCTTCTCTAACACTCTCCTTCCTGTCACCTTGAGAAGGGTCTGTCACTGAACTGCAAGATCATCTTGCTCTAGGCTGGCTGACCATTGCAGAGTCAGAATCTGCCTATAACTTCACCCCACTCCAATGCTTGGCTTTTAGGCATCCATAGCCTCTTCCCACTTTTTAAACAAAGGCCCCAGGGATTCAAACACAAGTCCTCATGTTGTGCAGCAAATACTCTTACTGAAACATCTCTGCAGCCAATTTTTATTTTCAGATAACCAGGTACTCACTTTTATTTATAAAACCTAACATTGACACACACCATGCACAATTTAACAAGGCATCCTCAAGGATAACACATGGCAGGCTAATAGGACATCGCAATTAGGGTTGTCATGGGAGTTCAATGACAATTCAGACTGGCTCCTTCACTGCAGTAGGGTTTTTATTAGCCTTCCTTTGTCACACTCACCTTCCTTTTACTGTTTTGTGCTTGCTTTTTTCTATTTATTGTTCTTCCATATCTTCTTTCTTAGCTTCTAATGTCAAATCGACCACTTTCTGCTTATATCTGGATTTACTTACAGTATATCAGATCATATCAGTTTATAGTTCTTAGTTCTTATTCCAGGTATTGAAATCCACACTCATAATGTACTATTATTACTGGTGTTTTAGTGTTGCATTGAAGTACAGAAATATTGATGTTTCTAACTCCTTTTACACTCTGAAAAACTGTGTTGTTTCTTGTGCTCATCCATAAATTGAATGCCACTGGAAATAGTATCTCCATTTTTACATCAACCATCCACTATGACCCTATGATCAAGGAAGCTCATGAAAGAGTGCACACTATTTTACTTGCCCTGCTTTTTAATCCACTAATGTTCTTTCCGTTCATGGTCTTCCAGGTGTATTTGCCTATCATCTGCTCTATGTTTCACAACTCTCTGTAGCATTCCTTATTGTTTATTTGTTTGTTTGTTTTTCGAGACAGGCTTTCTCCCTGTAGTTTTGGTTCCTGTCCTAGATCTCACTCTGTAGACCAGGCTGGCCTTGAACTCACAGAGATCTGCCTGTCTCTGCCTCCTGAAATCTGGGATTAAAGGCATGTGCCACCACCACCCAGCTCTGTAGCCATTTTTATGGATAAATTCATTAGCAATACATTCTCACCCAGATTATCTTTGTTTTTATTTGTGAACATAGTTTTTCTGGATATAGAAATTGGGCTTGGTAATTCATTTATTTCAGTACTTAGAAGATTGTAAATCAATTCCCTCTGGTCCCATGACAAAAGTTCCATCATTCAAATTGGTGTCAAATGATTAGTGAACTACTTTGTACTTGACCTATCTTCTCTCCCTGTCTCTGTCTCTGTCTCTATACACACACACACACACACACACACACACACACACACACACACAGAGAGAGAGAGAGAGAGAGAGAGAGAGAGAGAGAGAGAGAGAGAGAGAGAGAGAGAGATTCATTTTAACTATATGCTATCTGAAGAAAAAGGCCTGTGTGGGAGCATGAGACCCATTCCTCCTTTGGCCAGTTGTTTTGTTAATGAAGACTTATGAACAAAAGACAGCATGAAGGGTTCATACCTAGATTGCTCTGTGCTCCTGTCAGCCTATTTAGCCTTTTGAAACTGTAGATTTATGTCTTTCCCCAATTTGGGAAATTTCAGCCATTTTTGATGCAAATACTTTTTCAAACCCTGCACTCATGTTGGTGACTATAGTGAAACAAATATGAGCTTCGTTAATGTCTGGGACATTGTTCTCAGTTTTTTGCCACCTTTTTCAGATTTGGTCAGCCGCTGGTCTGTGGTCAAACACTGACTGTCTCTTGCAGCCTCAGCTCTTGAGCTGGCTAATTCATCATTGAGTGATGTCTTTGTCATTCATTCAATGTTTTAAGTTCTGTAATTTCCAGTAGATTATTTTCCATAACTTCTCATCCTCAATATTTTGACCTTGTTCTAAAAGATATTTTTAATTATTGAAGCAGACATTTGTTAGAGACTTTTTAATATCTGTAAGCTAATATGAATGTGAATCATTCTGACCAGTAATTGCATCTTATATATTCTGTATGACTTTTCTATATGTTTTTAATACTTGCTTACTTATATTTTTATTTCTTTATATTTATGAATGTTTGGCCTGCTTCTGTGTCTGTGCACCACCTGTGCATCTGGTGCCCTTGAAATCTGGAAGAGGACATCAGATTCCCTGGAACTGGAATTACAGATGGTTGTGAAATACCATGTGAGTGCTGAGAATTGTACCCCTTTCCTACAGAAGGGCAACCAGTGCTCTTCACCACTGAACCATCTCTGTAGCCACACCTATTTCTCAATTTAAGTGGTTTTAATTGTGTTCTGGATGTATGAGATAATATCTGGACATTATATTATAGGACAACCCTCTGTCAAAGTATTCTGCTAAGTTGGCTGGGATGTTGTTAGTCCTACTGTAGTATGTGAATGCTCTCTTACAAACACGTGTCCCTAACTTATACTCCTGACTGAGGAGAGCTGAATGACAGCCACGATAGCCCTGGACCTCTACCCATCATCCCATTTAAAGTATAAGGGCCATTTGACAACACCTCACTACTTCTCATTGTAGGTGTAAGATCTACTCCTCCTTTGTGTTCAGTGTTTATGAAAATTTGTAAATAAGAGACAGGAAGTAAAAGGCTCACACCTACATCATTGCTGTGGGTCTAAGATGACTAGAAGCTCTGCTCCCTACTTGACCTGCAAGAGAGATGAGAGGTGTGGGAAGCAGAGGGTTAACTAGACCTGCCTGCAAACAGACCTTCACCTCTTGGAATGGATGCTCACTAACCCACAAAAGCTGCAACTCATGCTAAGGAGTCAGAGAGCTATGCTCAGAAACAGGTGTGTAGCTGGCCTTACTTCAAACCTCCCCAATTCAGCCTTATTACTATCTGGTGGACATGGACATTCCGTCTCCAGTTGAGGCCCAATGAGGGAATGGGGAAGAGTGAAATGCATACATGCGCACACCCTGATTAGATGTACTCATTATAAGTTGGTTGTGAATTCATCTCCTCACTAAAGATGGGGAAAGGGATGTGAATGCTTGGAAACCAGTCTGCCCACCACACTGCCTCATTGCTGCTGCAGAGACAGGAGGTCTATCTGGCCACTAGACTCCACTAACTCTATTCTAGTTGACAAAGGATGTATCTAGTCCCATCAGAAAGACAATAGAAGATAGCTCACTGATTATCCTTCTTATACCAGATGCAATGTTGGGGTCAAAATCAAGTCATTTCTTTCCCTTTGCTTGATGCTTAGTGTCTTGATTCTGACTTTCTAGAATCTCTGATGGGAATATATATAAGTTCTCACTTCATTCTATTTTGTTTTATTTTTTTGTTTGTGTGTAGGCACAAGTCTGAAATTAATAATTTAAACTTAAATATTGTACTTTTTATTTAAATATTTAAATTCATTTTACATGCCAACCACAGATCCCCCTCTCCTCCCTCCTCCTGCTCCCCTCTCCCTACACACACACACACACACACACACACACACACACAGACACACACACACACACACACAGACACACACACACACACACGGCCCACATCCCCATCCCCTCCTCTAAAAGTGTCAGGCTTCCCATGGGGGGACAGCAAAGCCTGGTACATTCAGTTGAGGCAAGACCAAGCCCCTCCCCCTGCATCAAAGGTCAGCAAGGTATCTGGCCATAGGCAATGACATCCACAAAGCCAGCTCATGTGATAGATCCTGATCACTAAAACAGACCAAGCTACACAACTGTTTCCTGTACACAGAGGGTCTAGTCCAGTCCATGCAGGTTCCACAGCTGTCAATCTAAAGTTCAGGAGTTCCTATGAGCTCCAGAGAAGCTAGGAAACAAGGAGGATCCTAAGTGGGAATGCATGGATCGCCTTGAAAAGGGAAAAGAAAGGAGATCTCCATGAATAAACTGGGTATAGGGGTGGGGAGGGCAATGGATAATGGCCTTCAAAAAAAAAAAAGGTTTTTTCATTATATATACCGATCTCAATTCTCCCTCCCTCCCCTTCTCCCACTCCCACCCTCCTTCGTCACACCTCACATCCACTCCTCAGAGAGCAAGTGAGGTCAAGAATATGATGAGAAAAAAACAGACACAGCTGACCCAAGCTGATGGGAGCTCATGGACTCTGGCATGTCAGCTGGGAAACATGCATGGGATCGAACCAGGCTCTCTGAATGTGGCTAGATCTGTTCGGGAAACCCCTGACAGTGGGACCAGGACTTATCTGGAAGGCATGAACTAGCTTTTTGGAACATATTTCCTAGGGTGGGATACCTTGCTCAGCCTTGACATTGGAGAGAGGAGGGGCTTGGTCCTGCCTTAATTTAGTGTGTCAGACTTTGTTGACTCTTCAAGGGAGGTCTTACCCTCTCTGAGAAATATTGGACTTTAAAACAAATGGACTTAGGTGAGTATAACCATCATTACTTATACACACCATGTGTAATAAGCGCTTCATCAAGAATTCAGAACCCAGTAAACAGCTGAAGTCATCCTCTTCACCTGGCCATCTGGTGTCCGATCAGCCACAAAGATCCCTTTCCTTTTAAGAGGTCACATAGGAAGGCAAGAAGCACCAAGGTCATGGGCAGAGCATATACCACTACAAGAAAGTTTATTGTTGTCCTATCTTCTCATAATTTCAGATTTTAAAATTTAGAGTGCTTCTCAATGAGTTCCAATCAATGACAAATTGATGTCTCATGTCTAGAGTTAAGTATTATTTTTTTAATGAATTCAATGGGCAAGAAGACTCACAAACAATAGACTGAATTTTTTTATTGCTTGTGAAAATGTGAGAATAAATTTACAGTTGAGTTAATATTATTGCAATAGTATGAATCTCTCCATTTTTTTTTTAAATTCTACTCTGGTTATATAAAAGTCCTTAAATTAAGTCAGGTAGATGGATTATATAAACTTCCTTTGCTTTTTTTTTTTTCAAAACCTCTGTAAGTCTAAATTAATCTCAAATAGTTTTAAATAAACCTGTTCTCTGCATTGTGATTATCAGAGTCAGTGACTCGAACTGTCGGAATCATCTCCAGCTTTGATTCCACTCCATTGCCCAATCAGTCACCAAAGCATGTCATCCAACTTTGCATAGTCTCCTGTTTTATGAAAAAACACTCTTTGCTCAAATCTCTTAGTCGTAGCTGTGATAGTCCCAAGGGGCTCTATGTTAGCTTCCTATGGTACTTCCATGTTACTTCTATGTTTGAGAAGAAACAACTAGTAAGTTCCATCAAAGAATTGGCTGGAACTGACTTATTCATTGATGGATAGTCAAGTTATTGACTTGGAATACAATGTTATCAGCTATAAAATCAGGGTATCCAAGATGAATTGCTTATAGAAAGGCAGTGAGAGACAAATGTAAATAGAAAGGCAAGTACATAGGTATATGATATATAAGATGGATAATTAATAGATAGATGATAAATTATATAGATATTAGATAGATGGTAGGTAAAAAGACAGATTATAGACAGACACACAGACACACAGATAATAGTAAATAGATGATAGATGATATTTATATACTTGATCTTGGAATCTGCAAAGAGCTTTCCTATTAAGATAATATGACACCATTACTTGTTGGATACAAGTAGTCATGAACAATTGTTTCAAAACAGATGATTTTATATGGGTATTTTATCCTACCCTATAGAAGGCAGAGGCAGGCAGATCTCTATGAGTAGGGGGCCACCATGGTCTACACAGAAAGTTCTAGGCCAGTCAGTTCTATACAGTAAGACCCCATTTCTCATATATAAAAATTATTTTAATTATATATTTTTAAGGCTTGAAGATTTCCTGTGATCTACTTATATACAGGAAGTAGGAACAGAGGCTGAAAGGGAGAATTTAGGGGATCAAAGTATACTATATACTTTAAAAAATGTTGCTATGGAATTAAAATCTGTGTATAAATATATATCAAGGATTCATTGATGGAAAACATCCTTAAGTGGCATTACTGAGACCCAGCACCCACTGACATCCCTTAAGCCCAGTCCTTCTTGGTGCTGCAGTGGTCTCTAATTTCTGCCTTATTCAATGTAACCATGTAACAGCAACTTCCAACTCCTTAAGTGCATGTACTTTTAAATGTGTACAAGTTAACTTCAAATAAAATTAGTCAACCTTAAATGATTAACTTACCTTCTCAGATACATGTAATAGCAGCCATTAATGAACAAACATACAATCACATAAGCAAAGCTGAAGTAATATCATTTTTAAAAGTTCTTTTAAAAATTCAGTTTCAAGAAACAATAGAGTATGGTTTTAAAATTATTCACGGCCTTTACAAACCATCATCACCTTCAAAATTTGTCACATTTTGATGCTGTTCACTAGAATGAACACCAACATGTGGGAGTTTTCTGCCTTTTCCATTTGGTGTTCATTTTTTGCAGATTTTTTGGTTTTATACATCACTGGCATAACCTAGCCAGCTTCCTAAATCCTCCCTTTCTGATTCTATCAGGAAAGAGGATGATTTGCCCATGATTTCATAATGATAAGTGCTATAAAATAACATAAAGTTTGATCTGTGTCTTTTTTTTTTTTTTTTGAGAATTGGATTATATGTTTGCAAAGCTTAAAAGAGGCTTGCATTTTAGTAAATTTACCAGTTCAAAATAAAGTGACACTTAGACTATAGCACACATTTGCTGGATGAAGAGTGAAGGGTTAACAGAAAATTCAGCATTCCCATCCGAACCTCAGCATCATACCAGCTTCTGACTGTCTGGTTATTTCCAGCTGGACTCACTGAAATGGCGTGGTCCGCATTTCCATGGCGCTCCATTCAGTGAAGAAAATCTATCCTGAGACTTTAAGCCTTAACAAATTGCCTAGGGATGAGGCTAGAGATGACTGAGGATCTTTGAATATTTAAGTGTTTGGAAGCCACACATAAGCAAATGTGGGAAGTAAGGCTATGGAGGGTAATGCGGGAATTTAAACCGGGAGAAGAAAAGCGTCTTTGTTTTCCTCCCTGGCAGTCCGCTAGTTGGCTGCGATGTTAAGTAAGAACCCTGGCTTTAAGTATTGACAGCTGAATGATCTGAAGCTTGAGGAGGTCTTCCAGCAAGGGCTGTGTGTCACATGAGCACCCCCTGCTTTTTTTCTGAGGCACTTGGCTTCAGGCCCCTCCACTATCGTGTGCATGTGCACAGCTGGGATGGCAATGGACTTGTTATTTGTAAAACAACCATGAATTTCACCACAGGCCTTCTACCAACATGGAAGCATCTGTGAATCAAACTGTTCCCCAGCTGTTGATCTGCTACCTGCAGGGACTTGTGGCACAAGTTCTATTAATACTTCTGGCTACATTGCCGCCCACTCCCATAGGTTCATAAAAAAATCAGTACCCTTCACTACACTTTAGGGCATGAAATCACCCGAAGATAAATCTCTTTAGATTCATGGATTCTGAAGCTAGTGTCAGGGTTTTTGAGGCAGATCTACATATTTGTGTGTGTGTGTGTGTGTGTGTGTGTGTGTGTGTGTGTGTGTGTGTGTGTGATGTGTGCAGGCACCAGCAAAGGACTGAAGAGAGTTTTGGGCCACCAGGAGTTACAGGCAGTTATAAGCCATGCATTCTACATGCATGCTAGAAGCTGACCTCAGGTCCTCTGGAAGAGCAGCAAGCTCTCTGGACAACTGAGCCATCTCTCCAACCCCAAGATGTATATTTTTATTTGGACATTCCTAGTTTCTAGAATTTTGCATGAAGTTTTTATGCCTCAGTGGGAACAACCTTACTGCTTTTCCACATAAAAATTAGAAAATGTTTCCATGAAAGTAAGAGTCAAGTGCTAAGAGCAAGAACCATCACTGGGCTGAGCTTCGGACACACCCTTACTTCAGGGATCTTTAACAAGCAGATTTTCTTAGTGAAACTCAGAACATTGTTATTTTTTTTTTTTAGCACCAACCACACATATTTCAAGTTTTAATTAAAAGCTCTGAGTGGTAATAATTTATAACATTGTACAAATGTACTTTTATTTAAAAACAAATTGCATTGATAAATCATTTCTTAAAAGGTGCTTAACAGATTTACTTTGGAAAATGGAAAAGGTCATGTTTTATATTAAAAGCTAAATAATAATATGTATAATTTGCAAAGAACATTAATTTTAGCTCAAATACCAAATAATAATTATAATAAATGAATATAAGATTTGCTAATTCAGTTCAGGTTTTCACATGATGGAGCACAGTATATGCTTTGCTTCAAAATTCAGACATCATCAATAGTTCTATTTTGTCTGTTGGTTGCAAAATTTCATTAAGATCACACTAATGGTTATAAGCTATAGCCAGCTATTTCTAGAATGGAGTTCTAGAGAATTTTAATAATAAATTCCATTGTTTTCCTCACCCAATATTTAGTCAGCTGTCAACTTATGTTTCTTTGAATCTTAAGAATATAATTCCACTTTAATTCGAATATAGCCACACAAATGTAACATGCAATACCTTAAAATTCTTAATATATGTTTTGTGAACAAAACTATTGATAAAATTTTGCTTTATATGTGGATTTCAAGATTTCATTAAATATTGTTATTTAATTTTTTAAAATTTATTTTTAAATTTTCAGATAGTAATCATATTTTAGATTTTAGATGTGTTTTCATTTATAAATAAATGGCAGTATACTCTGTTGTCAAGACATAACTCTTAGTAACAGTTCATGTGACTTAGGACTTGATTTTTCTTAAGAATATTGAGTGTTTCGTTATCAGAAAGGTTTTTCTTTTTAGCCCTCGGGGGTTCTTAAAATTTTCTAATGATCATATGTTCTGCACCATTTCTATATTCCAAAGAATGGACTACATGCAAAATTCCTTCAAAATTTGTGATCTTCTCATATTTTATTATTAAGAATTATTTTGAGTTGAGGATTTAGCTCAGTGGTAGAGTGCTTGCCTGGCAAGCACAAGGCCCTGGGTTCGATCCTCAGCTTAAAAAAAAATAGAATTGTTTTATTGCCATCCAGTGTTTCAAGGGACAGTTAGAAATACAACTGTGGGATGGCAAGACAGCTCAGTGGATAAAGGCACTTGCAGCCTGACTCCTATCCCTGGAAGCCACATGGTAGAAACAGAGAACCAACTCTGACAGGCACATACAGACATGTGAACACACACAAAAATAAATGAAAAAACAAGTGTAACAAAATTTATAACAGTGAAATATAAGCTTTGCCATTTTGAAGAATGATAATATTTTCTTAAGAATAAAAGTGGATTCTGAGTATGCCACTACCCATGCTTTTGTCTGATTGTGGGTGTATTTGCTCTCTCCACTCTGCACTGACAGAGGAAAGCTGGAGAAGAAAAAAGCCACCACTACCTCAGTCACTGGCTCACCTTATAATTTACAGAACACTACAGCACATGATAGGGGCTTTATGAATATTTTCCTAGTGAAATACAATGATTTTTTTAAACCCCAATCAAATAGAAACTTTAATTTATGCAATATAAGCTATTAAATGGGTGTTTTCAGAGAAGATTTTCATTACTTTGTTAATTGCGTCAATGATTATAAAATGTTATGTTTCAAAGAATTACCCGGTAAAATGAAAATCAACACATTGTTTGAATTTGAAAGACTTCTTTAACTTGATGTCTAAAATAGTCTTTACCATAGAGTTAATGCCTGGTACTTTATCACTTACATACACCACTTTCTCACGAAGATACACAGGAAACAACACAATTTTTTTTTTTTTTTTTTTTTTTTTTTTTTTTCGAGACAGGGTTTCTCTGTAGCTTTGGAGCCTGTCCTGGACTATCTCTGTAGACCAGGCTGGCCTCTAACTCACAGAGATCCTCCAAATGCTGGGATTACAGGCATGTGCCACCACCGCCTGGCCAACACAATTTTTAACAACTAATATATGACAACACATCATACAGATGTTACATGTATAATTTTTTCTGAGAATAAGAAATCCATTTGTTTATTGAAACTGTTTGATGATCATGTGAATTCATGCTTATTATCACTAGCATTTAAAAAAATCTACAACTTAATTTCCAACATGCAGTATTTCACAAATAGCTTTCAACTAATTGTGAATTAAAAGGTTATGTTACTTGTTAAGCTTTAAAATAAATTATGTATATACCTGTTAAATGTATCAGATATATAAATAGTTCAGTTGAAATACATTAAAATATTCTAACAGTCCAGCTAGGGTCATTTAATAGTCCTTTTAAAATACAAACACTAGACATATGGGCATGTCTAGACTTGCTGTTACCATCATCAAATCCCACTCTATCTGGAAGTAGGCTTCCTAAGAAAACATTACTTGTAATTGCTGAAGGAAAAGGAAAGCCCATGTTGTCTGACTCCTTTTCAGTGTCTTGGATAAAGTGAAATGTTATTCATTCAATTGTCAACACTTGAAAAACAAATTCCAAAATTATAAAACAGGATGGTTTTCATTGGTTTTGGACTAACCAATGCTTTGATCATTCCTAAACCTGTAGAACTTTCAGAGAAATTACATGTAAACTGATGTGATTCTTCTAGGCCATATTAGTACACAGTCATTATGGTTGGCTGTGCTTTCAAACAAAAACAGTGATATTGCCAATGACAGTACAGGGGAAAGCAGAGCTGTTGCTTAGCCTAACCTGCACAGAATCACAGGACTGGCTGACAAGTAGAAGAAAACACTACCCAGATTCTAGACACTAACTTTGTGTTTAAATCATTCTTTCATCCCAGGATCTATCAGAAGGAAGAACATTAAAATTTTAAATACCAAGGAAGAAACCACCTGCTATCACATTGACTCCTGAAAACAAAAAGAATAAAAAATTAACAGGTACTAAACACTAACAGACAACTGCTCACTTTAGGGGCAGAGGTATTATTTACCTTTAAAACAAATTTCATACTTATGAATACACACATACATGCACACAAACATAGGCATATATAGTTTTCTGTTGTTGTTTGCTTGAAAGAATAGGCAATCTCTTAACACATTTGAATAAATTTTCTACAATGAGTAACATGAAATGCAAAACAATCAATAATCTGTAATTCCAGATTCTTAACTTTTTATTTTACTTTAGATGATATTATGAGTCAACTAATGAAACTAAAAGATCTTACTTCAACCCTCAAAATATTTTCATAAATGATATTTATTCTTATTACTGTTTTTTAAATCAAAATGAATATCTTAACTCAGTTTCCACACCAATAATAAGAGAAATAATCAATCAAATATTCACTTTATCTGACACATATATAGATCGTATTATGCTGTAAAACCTTGAAAATTTGCAGATGAGCACAAAAATAAAATAGAGTGATTGGCACTTTTTAAAGGGCAGAGGGTAATTTCATAATGGAATATTATTGAGAATGTGGAGCACATAATCACTACATGTTAGTTCTCATACACAATTTTCTGTCATTTTTATTAATTACATCCCTCAGAACTGGAGAGGTAGGCCAGCAGTTAAGAGCATGTACTACCCCTTCTGAGGACCCAAGCTTGGCTCCCAGCATCCACATCTGGTGGCTCAGAGCAGGCTTTTACTCACACAGACACACGGTTACACAGATAATTAAAAATTAAATCTTAAAATGCAACAAAAGAAAAATTATGGCCACAAAGTTGAGTTCACACAAGTGAACAAAAAGGAGTGTGGAGGAAAGGACAGAGAAATGGGGCGGGCAGGAGAGCTGTGCCCTTGCTTTGCGCTGGTTTGTCCAGGCTGATGAAAAAGACGTGTATTTCCAAGGAACTCTTTGTAAAGCATTCAACTACCAATAAGGTCAGATGAAAAACAAAGACTCTTCCCTTTTGTATCTCTCCTGTCTCCACTTTCAATATGGCCGCTGGGTCCTCCTTTTCCAACCATATTCATTGAGCACAGCACCATACCTACTTGTCTCCTTTCTGCATTCTGGCTCAGAAAGCCATGGGCCATACTGTTGAGAACCCAAATCACAGGAAGAAACACAAGCTGCATTAGCTGATGCAGATTTTGATCAGTGGTACTTAACAAGCCACTCTTTACGTTATGGATGTGCTGTTGGAAAAGCATTTGTCTCCTAAACAGAAGGACAGTAGAAGTGACAGTAAAGAGGAAATTAGGACATTTACAATTAAATTCGGTACTAAAACTTGTAGGTTAATTAAGAGTTGTTTCTTGCTAAAAAGTATAGCAGTGTTTTAAGAGCATTAAAAACTTCCTATTCTGAATTCTAGTTTGGGAAGAAAGTTAAGGAATAATGGTATGTGTGTCTTTGAAGCTCTTGTTTATTCCTTTTGCCAGGCTTTAGGGTTACAAAAACTCACATATCTATTACTTCTCCATAAAAATTTTCTGTTACATCTGAGTTTTAAGTACTGAGAGATTTCAATGTTTAAGAAATTTATGTTCTATCCTTGAGAAAACTTCAAATTGCTTCCTGATTTGCTATCTCTTAAGATATGTTCATCATTTGTGAATTCAAAATCAATTATTCTAAATATTCTGTGTCCACAAGAATCAAGATAATGTTTTCTGTGAGTCTGAAAATTGTATTTCCATTCTCTCTTTATGCAACACATTTATCAGTAGATAGTTCACCCTTTATATTCAGAGCACATTTGATATCACTCAGCACTTTCTATTTCCATTGAGAGGAGATAAGTAAAAGAAATAATTGCTACTCCATCTTTGTGACTCCTCCACTTTAATTCTGGGAAGAAAATAAAATTCTGTTTTTATTTTCTCTTGACATACTGCAGCTGAAGTCCTCCAACGTATGCCTTTAGTTTGAAAACTCTGAGGAAAAGTCACCATAAATATTCAGATACTAGAATAAATTAAGGCCAAATATATTGGAGGAAATATGGCTGAATAGGATTCCATGTGAGATGGTGTTCTCACTAATTTACATATGAGAGTGAATCTATATCGTTTAAGCTACTTTTCTGATTATTTCACAAACAGCTGTGTTCTGTGAAAGAACCCACATTGTTCTTGGAGGTGAAGTCCTGGTTGTCCTTTCACTACTTCCACGGAGTTCTCATCCTTACTTAGAATCAGGCTGTTTATTAGAGACAAAAAACATGAGTATTAAGCCATTATTTTTACATTAGCAAGTTTTCCCAAGGTAGATTTTTATCATTTTAAGACACTGTGTTTCGTGTGTTAGTCCCCTTTTGTCTAATCACCCCTAAAATTATGAACACTACAAGAATAATACATGCAGAATAACAAAACAGCTTGAAATATTCATAACTAAGAAGGCAACTGTTAAATGTTCATAAACAAAGTTGTTTGGAGACTCCTTTATTAATTTTTAATTTATTTTCAGTCAATTCCTTATTACTTCCAAATTCCTGTAGGGGATTCTGTTAATTAGTCATGTGTAAAATATTCATTAAAACCAAGCTCCTATTTTCTTCTTTTATTGCAAATTTACATTTCTAATCTTATAACCAAAATAAATGCCATTGGGTAGAGGAACCATATTAATTTTGATCAACCATTTGAAATAGAAACTCATACAACAAAAGATACGGTAATAATATAAACTAGACAAATATTGCAGTATTGTGTGGGGGTGTACCTGATATTGAAATAGCAGATGGGTATCTACTCTATATTTGGAAAATTATCAATATTATGTAGTTTGTTTAAAATCTAATAAGGTAGGCTAAAATGAAGAAAACTGACATTGCACATTTTTACTTGTGTACACTGAAACCATGAGAATACTTCAGAAACAGAATACAGACTAGAGATCCAAGGATAGCCAAGAGTGCTACTTCTCACAGTAAATTCAAGTTGACTAAGTTTGGATAAAGTTGTGTTTAATCTTCATGTTTTACTTGTTGAAGTAAAGTTTTTAATTTATTACTTTAAAGGCATTCTGTTTATATTGTTTTGATTCTGCATTTCACACAGCAAGGTAGCTTTGGAAAATGAGCTTTTGTGTGTTTAGTATTATTACTGGACATGTTGACTGTTCTCCTTGTGGGGGGACATGTTAGTGAACTCTTCACAGAGTGTCTCTAGGAGGGTCTCGGCAGTTAGGAACATGGGTGGCACTTACAGAGGACCCAGGTTCAGTTTTGAACAACCACCTGTAACTCTAGTTCCAGAGGACCTGACACAGTCTTCTGATGCCCACAGGCTCCAGATATGCACATGGTACACAGACATACATGTGTTAAAAGCAAACAAAGAAGGATCTCTAAGAGAGCCATGTGGCAGCATGTAGATACCTGCTCTGATTAAACATCACACATTTTTGGAAACATTCAGTATTTCAGATGTAACTATATCACTTCTGGAAGTCTAAATTTTAGGTCCAAATTTAAGCATTTAGTAATTGAGCATGTTACATACAACTTCATACAGATGCTTATTTTCCTAAAAAAAATCCACTTAACTTATCATCCACCCTACATGATTTCACCATTTTTGACTGTGCATCTGTTTTAAGATCTTCATTAAACAAAGTCCTTTCGGTGTTCTTTAGAGGCAAGTCTCATCCATAACCTATAATTTGCCTTGATCACGTACATATATTGTTTTCCACCACTTTTACACCTTAGAAGGTAGAGTGGAGATAACCAGAAGTGTAAATCCCTAGAGGAGATCTAGTGGCCAGGCTCCACCCCTGAGGATTCCCAAGCACCAGGCCCCGCTCTCCTAAAGCACCAATGACAGTAAGTTCTTACAACTGTAAGGATGCTATTCCCTGGGGATAGCTCCTGCTGCATTTGGATAGACTTCCAAATACGCACTGTCTCCCTGCAGTGGTTTGAGTAGGATGTCCCCCAGAAGTCCCAGGACATGAATGCTTCTTCCCCGGTTGGTGGATGGTTGGAGAGATAGGATGTATGCTGGAGAAAGTATGTCACTGGGAGCAATCCCGAGGCTTCAAAAGCCAATTTCCTCAACCCTATGGGCCTGTCCTACTGCAATCAGTAATGCAAATAGTAAGTGAGTAAGTAAGTAAGTAAATAAACTAATCATTCAACAGCTGATAGGAATCTAAGTTAAAGGAATTGTTGATAAAGAATCAACAATTAAAAATGAAATGATAGCACTTAACTCTGGGAAATGATGAAATATGTTTGTTTTCGCTGTAAATTCTTACCATGAAATTGTTCACCAATATAATCCAGTTCTCTCAACAGAAACAAACTTCTAATAAAGCTATAATTCTAAGCAGTTATAAAAGGATTTACTGTGGAGTGGTCTTTCTGCATGCTGTGAATATGTATTGCTCTTATTGGTCGATAAATAAAGCTGTTTGGCCAATGGCAAGGCAGAAATTAGGAGGAACATTCAAACTGAAGAGGGAGATGAAGAAGGGTGGAGGCAGAGCAGACACCAACCCACTGTCCAAGAAACAACATGCCAGTAGACCTGTAATACAATGGCCACATGGCATTACATAGATTAATAGAAATGGATTAATTTAAGATGAATGAGCTAGCTGGTAAGAAGCCTGAGCCTTAGACCAAACAGTTTGTAATATTCAGCCTCTGAGTGATTATTTTATAAAACACTATAGTCCAGGCAGGAGAGCGAAAAGTTTCCAGCTACAAGGATATGCTATCAAACACTTTTTATAAAATAATTACCAAACAAACATGTGCTAAGAAATTATTAAATGAGCAGTTTTGTTTCAGATCATAAACTTTTAATCTGTTTTTGATATTTTTACCTATTGTCCCAAAATGTATCCACCATATTGAAGAAAACCCTTAAATATGGATGTATTATTCAGTTATACTGCTGGGACTTCATCATAGAATATACTCTCATCCACTCTCTGCTATACAGTAGAAAAGAGAAAACTATTTACTTTAATCCCTTTAAACAGTAATAACAGTTGAAGCTCAGAAATCATAGAAAACAGTGTCCTGGCTTTTAAAAATGAGCATTTTGTATTCACATTCCATAAACTTTAAGATGAGGTTCTGGTTAAAAAATAAAGGATACGAAAGAAAGTCAAAGATTAAGAATTCATCATTGCAGGATGATGCAGCTTTTGACAACAGAACTCAGCTGCTGCTTGGAAGTAAATCACTTACGATTCAAATGCTGAGAATGTTTACTTGTGGCATTACCTTCATCTGTCTCACTTTTCCCACAAATAGAATAGAATGTCTCTTATTACACAGTCAACATTATTCTTGGTAGCAAAAAAATTACAAATGTGACTACCCGAAAATAGATAATAAAACTTTTCAGTTGTTCTAATAGTCATGTAAAGTGATGTTAGAATTCTCCTAATATCTTCCACTTTCTCTAAAGCTATAATTTTATAAAATACGATTCAAATACAGCATTTCAGAAATTTATCCAGGCCACTCATGCGATATTATTATGAGACATAACTCAAGTAGGACCCAAAGCTTGCAACATGTCCACTATCTATGTCTCTCTGGACTCTTAAACAGCATATTTGTGTCTATATTGTCACATCCTGCCAGAAATTCCTTGAGAAGTTACTCATATTGTTGTCATGATGACATTCTGTAAGTATAATAGGAAAGGATTAAATAAAACTTTTAGGAAATTAAGTTAGACAAGACACCACTGAGTTCTGGATAAGAACACATCATGTTTTAATTATATTAATGTTTACTTCTGTTCTGGTTTCATAGATCTGTTGCTATGAAGAAATACTGTAGGTGGAAGTTAGTATCCTGCCAGCAGCTCCCAAATAAGCACACTGAAGCTTATATTAATTCCAAATACTTGGCCAACAGCTTAGGCTTATTACTAACTATCTCTTACAACTTAAATTAACCATATTTTTTATTTACTCTATGCCACATGGCTCATGGATTGTTACCTCATTTTTCACACATCCTGCTTCCTTAGCAACTGGCTGGCGTCTCCATTGACTCTGCCTTATTCCCAGAGTCCTCTGTTTCTGGCTGTCTGCCTATACTTCCTGACTGTGTACTGGCCTGTCAGCTTTTTATTAACCAATGAGAGTAATACATATTCATAGTGTATGGGAGGATTATTCCACAGTATTTCTCCCTTTTTTATCTAATTAGAAAGAAAAAAATTTTATTAAGAAATTTTCTATTCATTTTACATATCAACCACAGATCTCCACTCCTCCCTCTTCCTGCTCTCCAGTCTTACTGCCCCCAACACTCCCCCCATTCCCACCTCCTTCAATTCAAGGCCTCCAAGGGGTGGTCAGCAGAGCCTGGTACATTCAGTTGAGGCAGGTCCAAGCCCCTACCCACTGCACCAAGGCTGCGCAAGGTGTTACACATTAGGCATTAGGCTCCAAAAGGCCTGCTCATGCACCAGGGACAGATCCTGATCCTCATGCCTGGGGGCCCCCCAAACAGTTCAAGCTAAACAACTGTCTTGCCTATCTAGCCAGTCTATGGTTCCTTATCTATTGGGCCACACTTCATGCATTTTCAGTAGTTTGGCTGGCCGTCTCTGTATGTTTTCCCATCATGATCTCAATGTCCCTTGCTCCTAGAATCCCTCCTCTCTCTCATCAATTGGACTCTTGGAACTTGGCCTGGTGCCTGGCAGTGGATCTCTGCATCTGCTTCCATCAGTAACTGGATGAAGGCTCTATGATGACAGTTAGGGTATTCACTAATCTGATTACCAGAGTAGACCATTCAGGCACCCTCTTGACTAGAAAGGAAGGTTTTAACTTCAACGTAGTATAATTATATACAACCAAAGCAGTTATCAAATAAGAATTAAAGTCATAATGTCCAGTCCATTTGTATTTGGCAAAATTAGAGAAAATACTCTATTAACTATCTTATTTTGGTAATTCTAAAGTTTTATACCTAATTTAATTTTTGTCACAACTAAGGAAAACTGTAACTATCTACTCTTCAACTCCATCAAGACCCCAGAAGGATGAAATGTTACCTAATGACAGGGACATCAGGCCACTTGGATAGTCACCCAAAGTTCCTCTGTTACATTGGGGCATCCATCTTCAGCCTGCAGGCCTAGCATATCTGACATACTTTTCTGTGAAGCAGGATTTTTGAAGGGCAGCCCCACCTTGTTTTGGCGAAGTTTGGCAATCTCTTTATTTTGTGTCCTACTTGTCCAATTTGAACTGCATATTGTCATCAACTGAAGCAAGGGCAGTTTCTTTGTGCACATGGCTAAATTTTCCATAAAGAAAACAAATTCTGTACAGAGTTTCTTCAATGACCATCATATTCTCTGAAGTAGATTGGTGCTGCCAGAAGCAGATATGTCTCACTGTCATAAAAAGTTGTAGGCTAATGAACATATGTCATATTCTGTAGGTCTTTGAAAAGTGTTTGAAAACCATCTATCTACATAAATATATTTATTTATGACCTTGAGAACATATGTAACATGATTATAAGTCTGACTATTATAAATGACTATTATTCTGCATTTCTTAATTATAAATTACATTTTAAATGACTTGCATAAGCACAATAATCCAAATAAGAGTAAAAACATATATGCAGTATAACAAAATTAACTTCAAATTTGTATCAATATCCAAAAATCCATACCAAACTAAAATATTTAAGATTAATAGTTGTTTTTTAAATAAACTATACTCAATAATCTACCCTTTTATCCTATCATTTTATATTCCTCCTTTTTTCTTTTCAGAAAAAGATATTTGAATCTTATGTTTTTGTTAATAAAGCTTTTTTCCTCACCATTATCAATAACAACTTTTAACCCACCCCCTTTAAATGATAATAAATAACCATAACCCATCATTTGGGAATGTGGGCATAGTTCTCTAGACTGTTTCATAGTGTTTATAGATGCTGTTATGTTTGGGGAACCTGAGAAAATTTAAGAATATGGTCAAGTCCTGACTGGTATATTTTATGAAGCTGTATCATCTCAGCCAGTAGCGTTGAAGCTATTCTGGATGCAGAATTCTGAGGAGACTGTAACAAAGGCATTTTGAAATGCTGGATCACCTGAGCGATCTGTTTTCATTGATGTTTGGTTACCTTGCTCTGAAAATACATAAACTTTTAAAAGTAGCATATATATCTTATTAATACAAGGATAGACTGTGCATTGTATACAAGTTAGCCAAAGATGATTTTTTGTTATGTATTTGATCAGGTAAAATATACAGCAAGTCTCTTGTAATTTTTTTAAATTTAGTTCTTTTATGTTTAGTTTTTTATATTTGTAGCCAGGAGGTCTTTCTCAATCAGTTTTCTTTAACCCAAAATGAATGCATAGCCTCTCAATTCCTGTAGAAATAAAAGCATAACCTCTCTCCAAAAGTAACATATCTTTTGACTTAAATTTTGAAGTCAAGATTTTTTTTAATATATAGGTTGTTTGAATCTAGCAGATTTTATTATCCAGTATCTCTTAGCAGCCAAAAAATTTAAAGACAACACACACAATAACATACTGGATACAGACTCTGTATTTTTTTATCTTTACATGGCTTTTTATTTTATATTACTTTATTCTGTTTTTAAGGACTTTATTTTATTATTTTAAAACTATATTTTTTAATCTATGACTGTATATGCTCTTTTATTTCTCTCTCCCAAGCCTATATATATATTTAAACACACTGTAAACCATTTAGAGGATTGGTTTTTTTTTCCCTCTGAATGTATCTTCACTGTATATCTCTATCTTTTTCTGACCACATGAGCCTTTAAACTGCTAAGCATCATGACTAGGACCAAAATGGTGGCTGCAGCAGCTGACTCTACCCCGTTCCTTGATTCTTTGAGAGCCTAGCTTCATGGTGGAGATATGGGTGGGAGTTTTGGGTCCATGCTGCCACTGAGCAGCATGCTACATGCTGCTCACAAACACCCTTTAAGTGTTTGGCAGCAGGACCTCTCAAAAGAGCTGCCTGGTTTTGCCACTAGCACTGAACCAAGAACCCTCTCTTAAAGAAGCTGTGCCTCTGCTCACTGCCATCAAACAGATCCCACCTGAGAAAATGTTGTGTCCAGGAAGCCATGCTTGCCTCTGTTCTTTTGTTTTGTTGTTTAGAATACTTTTTTAAAGCTTTCTAAGGTTTTATGTGGAAATTCTTTCTGAATGTTTGGGTTCCAAAATACTTTGACTAAAAGCAACTTGGGAAAGAAATGTTTATTTTAGCTCATTGTTCCCAGTTCCAGTCCATTACTATGTAGAAGTCAAGGCAGCAGGGCCTGAGACATCCACAGTTACCAGTTACATGCTGCTTGCTTCTCTGTGAACAGCTCTATTTCCCCACTCTTGCACTGCCCAGGGAATGGTTCCACCTATGGTGGGCTAAGTCTTGCCAAATAAATTGACTTATTTAAGACAGTACCATAGAGATATCCCTACTATAAGCCAACCCTAACAGAGAGTCAACCAACATGATGCTAGATTGTGACCCACTGACAGCTAAAAATGGCAATCTCAACCTCCTAAATAACATCCTATCATTAGAAATGGCATTTTACATGAGCTTACCTCTGAACTAAATACATTCTTTTGATCATTCTGTTGTACATCAGAGCTATCATCAATAATATTCTCCAGGGTGAATGATTATTGACAAAGCATTAATACTCTCTAAAATGCAATGATTTTATCCCTTACTGTTAAGCTAAGTTGGTGTTTAACAAATAAATCATGATGTTAAGTAAAGTTATTTTCTTATATAACTGAATACAGTGCTGGTTGTAGCACAATTATTACCAATTTAACACATTCATTTTTTAACTTTAATGTATGATTAATAATAAAGCCACCTACCATAAATCATATTAAGAAGGCTAGATCTGTAAGAGAACTGAATGTTAGTGGAATTCTACTAACAAAATTAGTCAGTTAGTATGCAGGTGAAACCATGGTAAGGTTGAGCATACATTGAAGGAAGTCAAGAATTTCAAGAACTGTTGATCTGGCAAATCTTTTTTTTTTTTTTTAAAACTTACATCTTGTCTAATTCTTTTTTCCCTCCTTTTTTATTTATTATATTTGTGTTTTAATCTTACACATCAGCCATGGGTCCCCTGTCCTCCCCCTCCTGCCCCCAGCCCCATCTTCCCTCCATCCCCTCCCCTCCATTCCCATCTCCTCCAGGACCAAGACTCCCCTGGGGATTCAATTCAACCTGGTGGATTCAATACAGGCAGGTCTAGTCCCCTCTTTCCAGGCTGAGCAAATTGCCCCTGTGTAAGCCCAAGGTTCCAAACAGCCAGCCCATGCACTAAGGACAGGTCCGGGTCCCACTGCCTGGGTGCAGTTGGGTTATCCTGATTTAAAAACTATGAGTTGGATTACTGATCCCCTGAATTTCTATGTAGAAGGGTCCATATTTATTGTCAGAGAATGAAATCTATATTTATCATTCCTATGGATTCAGCTAGGTATTGTCTCCTTTAGGCACCTGTGTTGAGGGCCTGGTCCCTAGATGGTGGTGTTATATCAAGAGGTCCTAGAAATGGCCGTAAGGTGAAAGAGGAAAGTCATGGAAGCACAGCCTTCAAAGACAGTCTCACTCGCCTTCCTTTTATCATCTTCGAATGTCTTCCTATGAGGAATTTGGTAATGGTGGCAAGAGAATGTAAAGCAACTACCAAGACTACAATGTTAACAGAAAATTGCACTTTATGAGTTTAATATTATTTCCTCTCCACTATCTCAAATAACCTTCCTATCTCTCCTCAATAACTCCCTGAGTGAAGAAAGGTGGGCATTAACATCTAATCTTAGAGTTGGTGAAACATGTGCTAATCCAAATTGTAAAATATGTCATAAATAAAAGCATACAATCCTCTACAGGAGCTAGAATTCACTTTTTCTTCATCTTCAAAGAAGGAAAGGACTTTGGGTTTTTATGAAACACTCTCACATAAGTATTTTTTAAAAAGTCATTTATCATAGAGCATGTCAATTCACACAGAAAGTGGCATTTTTCTTAAGCTAATAGGAAAGACATAGGAATCACCCAATGACAGAGAAATGTATGAGATCTACATGAACAACCTGGATGACAGTGGGAGTAATGAAGGGCAAGATTTGAGGGAAAGAAAGCTTGGGGAGCAGGAGATTCCAGCTGGATCAAGAACAGAAAGGGAGAACAAGGAATAACAGACTATGATAAATGAAGACCACATGAGAACAGGAATAGGCAGAGTGCTGGAGAGGTCCCCTGAAATCCACAATGATACCTCCTCTGTAGACTGCTGGCATTGGATGAGAGAAAGCCTGATCTGACCTATTCTGGTGATCAGATGGCCAAATACCCTAACAGTCGTGCTGGAACTCTCATCCAATAAATAATGGAAGTGGATGCAGAGATCCTCAGCCAGGCCCCAGGTGGAGCTCCAGGAGTCCAACTGTCCAGAAAGGCGAGGGACTGTAAGAGTATGAATTGTTAAGACCAAGATTGGAGAGGCACAGGGACAAATAGCCAAAGGAATGGAAGCACATGAATTATGAACCAATGGCTGTAGAGCCCCCAACTGGATCAGGCCCTCTGGATAAGTGAGACAATTGAATAGCTTGAACTGCTTGGGAGGCACCCAGGCAGTGGGACTGGGACCTGTCCTTAGTGCATGAGCTGGCTGTTTGGAACCTTGGGCTGACACAGGGACTTTGCTCAGCATGGAAAGAGGGGACTGGACCTGCCTGTACTGAATCCACCAGGTTTAAATGAATCCCCCAGGTTTAAATGAATCCCCAGGGGAGTTTTGGCCCTGGAGGAGATGGGAACGGAGGGGAGGGATGGGGGGAAGGAGGAGGCGGGCGGAGGACGGGGGAATCCATGGCTGATGTGTAAAATTAAAACACAAATATTAAAAAAAACATAGATATTGAAATGTGTTTTGCCGTGTATCAACATACAAAAGTGAGAAAAGCATCTATTTATTTATACCTCATTAAATATTTAAGCAAATGATTATCACTTCACTTTTTAGATATTAAGCATTTCTCTTTAGTAGGTTGTACTTGTATTCAAACACAGAATCGAAGCAGAAAATGCACATTATTATATCATTTTAAAGTACTGAATTTTCTCTGGGTTCTAACAATAACAAATAAATCACATTCTATCCACAAGATATCTAAAATTAATTATAATCTATTTTAATCATATACATACTTTATTTTAGAGTCAATTAGTTTATTTAATAAAAAGGCACTTATGTAGTTATATGGATTACTTTCAGCTATTTTACAATAGGTCTTTGATTCAAAAGTAAAAATATTTTTGAAGTTTATTTAATATATAATGTAAATAAATATTTATAATATGATATATAACTCTGTCCCTACATTTTCATTCTATTTAATATAATGATGTGTCACTTTTTATACAATTTATAAAGTTTATATCAAAGACATTTCAATATTAGCTCTTGAAGACTTCTATTATTAATTTCCAGTCCAAAACAAAAAATTACTCATGCATACACTGGAAAGAATACAACAAATTGAGACATAATGTGATTTCCTTTTTTAGTGCACTCAGCTTAGAAAGTTTATGAGAACATGTAGGTTTCTTTCCTTTTTTTTTTTTTTTCTTTTTTGGCTGATTGACAGCAAGTGTCAGTGTGAAATGGCCACAAGGTTATTAGCATATAGACTGAGAAAAGACTACTTTTGATTTGAAAAAAATAAATTTCCCATACAACCTGAAATCGTATTCCTGCATGAACTTGCTATTCCTTATTTCACTAAAGTGAAATATTGTTTTATTTAAGAACATCAAGAACCTATCTGCACATTTTAATAATTACTTTTTGAAAGATTTATGATCATGAATTTGCATGCAAATAGTATTTGGGAGCATTATAACTTAAAATCACGAAAGGAGCTTACAAGAATGAAGGGAAGAAGAGATGAGGAGAGGAAGAGATGGAGGAATAGGTGGGAAGGAGAGCGGAGGGAGAAGACAAGTGTCCTGCAGCCTCATGTGTGAGCTTGCCTTTCATTGCCTTGGATTCATCCCACCAAATGGTGCAGCTTCTCAGTTGATGGAATGCAGAAGTAATTCACAGATCTTGCAGATCTCAGTCACACTCACAGAATGGATCCTGGCTTTCCTAAGAACTCCCCAAGAAGATGAGGCCTGGCAGAACCCATGTGGAAATTCATTTCATCTGTCTCCATTTTACACTGTCTATCATGCATTTTTGAAGACTAAATGGAAAAGAAAAAAATATAGTTCAGCCCTATGAATTTCCATCAAATATCATTTTAGCTATCGGTCGTCACACCTGCTATTTGATGCATTTCTCTCAATTGGCACAATTATATATTTTTGCAACCTGTATCATTCCCAGAAGTCTTATTTATTTTGCAATAAATCCAATTTATTGAAAACTTATTCAATCATGTTAACACATACCAAAGATTTGTTTCTAATATATTTAAACATTCTTCAGGCTGATTGTGGAAGGTATTGACTAATACAGCTTTTTAAAGCTAAAATGAGTCACCATTACTGAGATAATGTGACAACTCATTCAGCTTTCTTTGGAAACACACAGCAGCACTACTTAGATTTCTCCATAATTTGACCAAGCTTCTTGTTATCTCTTATAAAGTCTTCCTGAACTCTGAAACTCCATTAAACTTTTGTAGTCTATCCATTGCCTGCAAATGTTGCTAAATTTGTATGCCTATTACATTGGTATATATATGGATATATCATATATATTTATTTACAATAAATATAATCTCAAAGAAGCACAAACATGTATAAAATGAAATTTGTAAAGAACAAAATGATGCCAAGAACAATATATTACTGCTTCTGTATTGAGATGTTACCATATTTTTGTTGTATTCTTGAGTCAGTTTTTAATTAACTATGTAAATATATAAACCTTGATTTAAAGTGGGCTCTTTTGTTGTTACCATTTATTTTTTGGTTAATTTTGTCAAATCTCATTGTGCCAATTTTACTTCTTAAAATCTTTTATACCAAGAATGAGTGTTAGCATTCCATTTATTTTGTCATTTATTATTCTAATTCTCTCTCTCTCTCTCTCTCTCTCTCTCTCTCTCTCTCCCTCATCTCTAACTGTCTCTGTCTATCTATCTGTGTCTGTCTCTCTGTATCTTTCTTTTCTCTCTCTCTCTCTCTCTCTCTCTCTCTCTCTCTCTCTCTCTCTCTCTCTCTCTGTGTGTGTGTGTGTGTGTATCTGTGACTAAGTCTCTGTGTTTATTTCTTCATGTATCTGAGTGTGGGCCCCTGCCACAGTGCAAATATGGAGCTCAGATGACAATGTTAGGTATGCCCTCCTCCACTTTTGCCTTGTTTGACATAGGTTTTTTTGCTGTTCATTACTTTGTGTGTCAGGCTAGCTGACCCATGACACTCTGGGGAATTCTCCTGTCTTTGCCTTGCATCTCACTGTGTATGTGCAGGGTTACATGTGTGCATCCTTATGTCTGACTTTATGTGGGTTCTGGAGATCTGTACTCAGATGTGTTTCATATATATATATATATTTCATATATATATATATATATATATATATATATATATATATTTCATATATATATATGTATATTCTTCATGATGATTATAAAAGCTTGACTAACATGACTTTTTTAAGCTAAAATGAGTCATCATTTTTAAGATAATGTGGTAACTTGCTCAGCTTTCATTAGACATACACAGCAGCACAGCACATCTCATCTTCTCAGATTTATAAATGATTGGACCAATTTTCTTATTATCTCTCCATAGCACGTGTTCACCACATGTTTTACTCATGGAGCCATCATCCCAGCCTGATATTGTACTTTCATATTTTACTCTTCTCCTCAAATTACAAATATGCATACTGGGTTGTTATTAATCTTCAAAAACATGACTCATAAACTAAACTTCTGACTGAGTAGAATCTTGCTTAAACAAATTTCTCAGTGGAATAATAATATGAAAAATGGTTACTTAAAATTAAATATGTTTCCTTAAATAATCTTTTACCTGTTCCTCTATTTATTTACATATTTCTTAGATTAAAAATCTTAAATACTAATTATACTAAAAATATTTAACTTTACATTCTGTGGGGTCCATTTAAATGTATGTATTGGCCCTGCCTCAATCCCCAGCACAGCAACATAGAGCAACCTTTAGGATACTGATAAAATTCAGCCACTAGACCTCCATAAAAACCCTGAAGAGATGAGGAATAGAAATAATATGCCTCTACTTAATTAAGGTTATATGCAACAATCCTGTATACAGCATTGTAAATGGGCAAAGCCCAACACCCTTCAAAAATAAAGAGTAAACTAGGGTGTGTAGTCTCTCTATTCTTCTTCAACTTAGTGACCAAATTCTTAGCCATGGTGCAAAGGCAAGGAACTATGAGAAAATCAATATCAAATACAAGGAGGGAGTCAAATAATTCTGATTTGACAGGTGTGTGATCCCTGCTTAAAGACTAAAATGTCCATGGGAAAACTTCCAAACCAGATAAGCACCTTCAGCAAAGCAGCAGGCTACAAAATCAGTGTAAATATCACTACTTTTCTTTGTATACCATTAATGATCATAGTGATAGTGAAATTAAGATGTAAATTCCTATTTTAGTAGCCTCAAATACAAAGAAAATTCCTAGGAATACACCTAACCACGAAGGTAAAATACAATGAACACATTAAGAAGACACTAAAAAAGAAAGAGAGAGAAATTAAAGAAGACACTAGAAGTTAAAAAATTGTACTTATTAAACATAATTGTGAAAATATTCATGTGCCAATAAAATACTCAATACTGAAATTTAATGTAATCCTCACCAAAATTCCAATGGCATCCTTCCAAGAATTAGAATTTTTTTCTAAAAATTCATTTTTTGAAAATCTTAATAAACAGAACAATCATGAGCAAAACACAGCTCTACAAGTATTACAACACCTAGTGATAGGTTGTTCTACATAGCCATGGTAGAAAATACAGCATGATACTGGAACAAGAAAACATGCATGTCCACAGATGTAAGAGTAGAAGACCAAGGAATAAGCCAGTGTAGCTAAAGCATTTTATTTTCAACAAAGATTACAAAACAAACATTTGATAAACCCATCCTTTAACAAATGATGTGGAAAGAGTTGAACGTCCACACACAAGAAAATGAAACTAGATACTTATTTCCCATACTGTATTCCCCAAACGAATCAAATATTTTAATGTAGGAAAGGAAATTTTGAGAATACCAGAGAAACAATTAATGATATAGGCATAGGCAAGGAATTTGTTAATAGGACTCTAATATCAGAATATAATAGCAAAAACTGGAAGATGCATTGCAAAGATGGAAGTTTTCCTGTGTCCTGCCTGGCCCACCATCAGGACAAATCTCTGACCCACAGTCTGACAGTCTTTTATAAAATAATCACACAGAGGCTTAATATTAATTATAACTGCTTACCCATTTGCTCAGGCTTATTGCTGACTAGCTCTTACACTTAAGTTAACCTATAATTCTTTCTATGTTTAGCAATGTGGCTTGGTACCTTTTCTCAGTTCTGCCTTGTCATCTTGCTTCCTCTGTGTCTGGCTGGCTGACTCTGCCCTTCTTCTTCCCAAAATTCTTTTTGTCTGCTCATTCTGACTTCCTGCCAGCCTACTGGCCAATCAGTGTTTTATTTATCAACCAACCAGAGCAACACATATTCATACAGAACATCCCATAGCAGTATTGTAACAATATAAAGAGTCACACAGCAAAAAAAAAAAAAAATGATTATAGTGAAGAGAGAGACTAAAGTCATTGCCATTCATCTAACAAGAATCTCTATTCAGAATACACAAAGAATTCACAAAATTAAAATTAAAGGAGCAAATGTCCTAATAAAAATCAACAAAAGTGTCCAATGGCTCTGAAAAGAATTACAAATGTGCAATAAAATATATAAGGCAATGCTCAGCACCCTTAGTCACAAAGGAGATGAAATTTAAGGTGGGATTGATATTGTCCCAGTCAGAATGCTGATCACAAGGAAACAAACAGGTGTGGAAAAATATGCCTTGGAATCAGAATGCTCATCTATAAATTGTGGGGCTGTGGGTTCACTCCTCAGTGCCACACAAAAGAGAAAGAAGAAAAAGAAAGGAAGAAGGAGGGAGGAATAGAGGGAGGGAGGGAGGGAGGGTGGAGAAGGATGGAGAGGAGGGGGAAAGAAAGACAAACAGCAGGGAAGGAGGGAGGGAGGAAGGGGAAGAGAGAGAAAAAGAAAGAAAGAAAACAAATGTTGGTTGGGGAGAATGACAGGTATATGCTTGGGAGAATGTAAAGTGGTTCAGCCCATCTGGAAATCAGTACAGAACTTCCTCAACAAACTAATAAAAGAACTATCACAGATCATGGGCATTTGTGTGCAGGGACACAAACTGGCATTCAGTGGCCCTAACCTGTACATGCATGCACCCTGCAGTGCTATTCACAAGACCTAAGTTTTGGAATTAGCATTAGCACCCCTTAGCAGGTGGATGAGCAGAGAAGATGTGATGCTTACTCAATGAGGCTTTATTTGACAATAAAGATCAGAAATGTGTCATTATTGGAATGAAATCCCTGTGGCAAGCAGCATCAACTAGGCACAGAAGCACAAATCTGACTGTTTCTGTCATATGTAATGTCTTAGTAGGGATTACTGCTGGTACAATGAAACACCACAACCAAAATCAAATCCAGGGTTTTATTTGACTTTCACTTCTACACTGCTTTCACCATTGGAAGAAATCAGGACAGGAAGTCAAACAGGGCAGGAACCTGGAGGCAGGAGCTGTCGCAGAGGCCATGGAGGAGTGCTGCTTACTGGCTTGCTCCTCATGGCTTGTTCAGTCTGCTTTCTTATAGAACCCAGGGCCACTTGCCCAGGGATGGCACCACCCACAATAGGCTGCCCTCCCCTATTAATCACTAATTTAGAAAATGCCCTACAGGCTTACCTACAACCCAGTCTTTGGTGTCATTTTCTGAATTCAGGTTCCCTCCTCTCTGATGACCCTAGCTTGTGTTAGGTTGGCAAAACATAAAAATAAAAATAAAAAAAATAAAATAAAATAGCAGTACATGTGGTGTCTAAATTCATAAATGAATGTCATGAACAGAGAATGGGACCAATGTGGTGAGGACTGTCTGTGGGAGGGGGAGGGTCAAGAGTGGGGGAAGAAGACCGAAAGTGATTAAAGCACATTGTACAGGTCAGCGAAGATGTTATAAAAGCCCTTACTTCTCAATGGCTACTAATTTTATGAAGATTATTTTTTGGACTTTATCTTCTTCCTTGTAGGATATAGTATATTCCTGTCTCCTTGGCTACCTAATTTGACAGGAAAAAAAAAGAAGAGAGAGAAAGAAAACGTCTCTGTTAACAAAGATGATTTTGTTTTGTAATTTTCTGCAAAATATTTTTGCTATTATGGCTGCTTTCCTTTAGTAAAAATATTTATGGCATGCACTTCCCAACATTCATTTATTAAAATATATTTGAATGCATATCATGTGTGCACACCATGCTGAGTGAAGTAGAACTCTTTTTCAACAGTTGATATCTGCTTCCTCCTTTTTTATAATAATTCTCTGTCTTCAGTTAATTGAATTGACAGGGTACCACCCAGGTTTCCTACAACAGTGTTGTTAATCTACTATAAATACTCCTTTCCCAAGTCAGTAGAAAATAGGTGGTCCTTATCAACTCATAGAATGACTTAACTGTGTGTGAATGAGCACATAAGAATCAGTTTCCACCCTTGCAATCTGAGTTAGAATAAATCCTGGAAATAGCAGTTATTTTATCAGGGAATGTGGACCTTGCTGTTTCTATACTTAGCCTGCTTAACTCTTTGGTTCTGAAATGAAGGGGAAAGAAACCTGACTTAATCATCTCAGCCTCCAAATTATATCATATATAGTGAGTCTCGTAATGAAAACGTACTTTACCAACCTTCTCTTTGAGGCTTATGTCCCTTGCTGTGACAAAGTATTTAGGGAGAGAAAATGACAGATGTTAGGCACATTAGCACAATGAATAGTCACTTCTTTCCCCCAGATGAAGCGCTTTTATCACGGCAATTTATCATGAACAAGATAGTGATTTAAGAAGAAGCATTTGAACTGCAGCTTATACTGCAAAGTGAGTTAGCAAAGGGCAGAAACATGGCTGCCTGCAAAATGTAAGCAGAAGGATTTCAACCTGCATTCATTGATGAGGCATTTTTATTTCTGATTTTAATATTTTGAAATTGAATACAATCACTTAGAAAGTGAAGAAGTGAAAAAATATAGATAGCACAGAATCTCTCAGGGCTGCAGTTAGAGACAAGGAGGTGATCCATGGTTCAGTCAGCAGTTACAGCTGCTTTGCACTGCATTGGTACTCTTGCATTGTTTCATTGTTGGACTTATTCGTAGCAAATATTAATTCAATTGCCTGAATAACTGTTGAAAATTTCCTCCATTTTCATACACATTCTAGGAACAAATGTGTCAAAGTTCAAAACCAAATGTTTAAAATACAAATAATTTATGTTTGATTGCATTGTTTGTAAGTTTTACTAATCATTACTAATTTTAGGAAGTGTTCTTTAGGAAGTGTTCATAAGAAGACCTCTAGAATGCTAAGAAGTGAGAACATTGGATAGGGAAGTAGTTATGGTAAGAAGGAACTGTCCATCTCTGCTCTTCACTTTTTCAGTTACTGAATTATGTGGGAAAACCTCCTTTCTTGAACTATAAGGATGAGGACACTCAACAGCAGGAGTTCACTTTTTATTTTTCCTATACAATTAGTATTCAGTTTGAATATAGTGCAGGTATGCTTAAGGAAAACATGTTCAATACGAGTAAAAGAATAAACAACCTGCTTCTGTCTCTGAAAAATCCCTGGGGAATACTGTCAAGAGCTGGGTGTCTGTGGATGACAAGAAGCTGGCCACAGGAGGTGACCAATAGAGCCACCTTCATTCAAATGGCAAGGGCGAATCTACCCGTTCAAATCCCTCCATTCTTTGAAGCACCCTTCTGGTTAGAAATGGCCTAGTGGAATGATATTGGACGACATTAGAGGAGAAGTGCCCACAGTTTCCTGGAAACTTTTTTTGTTTGTTTTGTTTTGTTTTGTTTTTTGAGACAGGGTTTCTCTGTGTAGCTTTGCGCCTTTCCTGGACCTCGCTTTGTAGACCAGGCTGGCCTCAAACATCCACCTGCCTCAACCTCCCAAGTGCGGGGATTAAAGGCATGTGCCACCACTGCCTGGCTTCCTGGAAACATTTAAGAGAAATCTAAAAATATTCACACCCAGACAGGCATCATCTCTTTCAGTATTTAAATATTATGGTGTGAGGCCCTGAGAATCATTGCTGCCACTTTCTTCTGACTCCAAAGAAAAAATGGGAGAAACTTTGGAAAAGTCACTTTAACTAAACATGGTCCAAACTTCAAAGTTCACAAAGACTCACATTTTATATTTGTAAGCAAAAGGAATTAGCTTTCTGATAAACAAACTCTCTGTGACTTTCTCTATGTGTATATCTGTGTCTCTCTGTTTCTATGTGTCTCTGTGTCTGTCTGTCTGTCTTGTTGTCTCTCTCGGTCTCTGTCTCTCTCTGTCTCTCTCTGTCTCTCTCTGTCTCTCTCTGTCTCTCTCTGTCTCTGTCTCTCTCTGTCTCTCTGTCTCTCTCTCTCTCTCTCTCTCTCTCTCTCTCTCACACACACACACACACACACACACACACACACACACACACACACCAGAGAGAAAGATACAGAATAAAATTTCCAAGTTCTAGCCTGTTATCCACTGAAATGTTTAGTCATACCATTTCATCCTCAGTGACCAACTCTCCTGCTTCTTGTATCAAAGATTGTCTCCACAGAAGCCTAGCTAGCATGAGAGACTGGACTAGCAATATCATCTATGTCATGACATTGTATAATATTGTCATTGGGTCAGATAGAAGAGAAGTTGATGTTGATGAGGGGCTACAACCAGGGAACAAACTGAAGGAATGACAAGAATTACATTTCATTACTGCAGAGACCAAATTTACCTACTTGATACTTTTATCTATTTCTGGTCTTTGTGCTGAATTTTATTTCTCTACAGAAGGACAGATTTTACATCTAAAATTCATTTTTCCTAATTCTTTCCTTAAGCAAGTCCACTATCAAAGGGGGCCAATTAGAAGTATTCCACATTAACACTGCGGCACCAGTAAGTACCAGTTATTAAAATCATTTTGAAAATGACTATGGCCAGCACTGTTCTTGCTAGGCACTAACTCATTTAAGGCTTAGAGCAAAACTACGTGGCTCATAGAGTTTGTTCTCCTCCTAAATCAAGAATATGAGAGTAGAAATGGGAGACTTTTGTTGGACTTTCTAAAGACAAGGCCTATGTCCCTTCTTTATCTGTTAGCTATGCATGGCTCCTAAGACAGACTGTCCATCATTAGTGTTAGGCTATGGCTCCTCTGTGCCTAGCAATAAGAACCTCAAGTCTCTATTTTTAAATACCTAAATAACCTATAGAAGTTACTATATTTTGAATGACCTCTCCAAATTCCAATATGAAACTTAATTGCCTTTGTAGGCCTATGAAGAGATAGATGGAGCCTTAAAGATGGCATGAACCTTAACAACTGTGCTCATGAACGGTTTAATGATTTTAATGTGAGATTAGGTTACTGTAGAAGTCAGAACTGGAGATGTAAATTTGGCCCTCTTTCCATAAATTTCCAACAGCTCTCTCACAGTGGGCTTCCTTTTGCCATGTTACAACTCAGCATGAGGCCCCTTCCCAATTGTGGCTCAGAAATCTTGGAATTCTTAACCTCCAGAACCATCAATCAAATAAATTCTTGTAATTTAAAAAATAATTTGCTCAGTCTACAATATTGTAATACCAAATAATTACCAAAGACAGAAGTGTCTCTAAATTTTCCTAGACAAGTGTGTCAAATTCCCTTGTCAAGAAAAAGTAATATCATTTTCTAAAGGCTTAAAAATGTATTCCAGATTATCTGAAAATACTCCAATTACAACTTATATCTAATTTCCTTCTATAAGTTTTTAAAACTTAATATTTTAAAATGTATGTCTAGGTAGTAATATTAACATATTTTGAAATTTTATGGCAGCCAAAGATTTAATTTTCATAAATTATATTACAATTCCTATGTGAGAGGTATTAAGTTTAACAAATATGTGAATTCCAATAGAAAAGGTCAGGTGTGGAATTTATAGAACTTATAGAAAAGTATCCTTCATGTGCAGTTATCATATCACTTACATATGCATAAACTGATAAGCAGGCTTGTTCACTGAATCTCAGCCTTGCTTAAATAGTTAAGTGATGGAACAAATAGTCCAAACACATAGTGGAAGTAAGCATAAGCATGACAATGTAATACTTGTTGGCCCCCTTGTGAGTAGATAGAACTATGAATACTTCATATATTTAAAGCAAAAAAGTACCATGGGTCAATAGCACAGGTAAAATGCTGCATAGGATAATATTAATACTTCCAAAATGTAGTGTGAGCACTATGTACCTAGCACTGCATTGCTTATATGCCAGTAATTTGTTTTAAAAGTTTGATTCTGAAGAAAGGCCATTTGAATAAACCTTTCTAGCTACAAAGGAAAATAATAAACCAGTTACCACTATACGTGTTGTCTGTTTTCCAATAGGGCTTATTTTTGTCTCTCCTCTATAAACCACTACTACACTTACTATTATCAATCCCCTTGCTTCTGATGAGTCCCATCCAAAATATCTAAGACAATAGTTTTATGCTCTGAAATGTACACAAATCACATCAAACTTGATGCTATCATTTGTAACTGTTTTTCTCCCTATGAATTGTTAAGGAAATTTCCATTTGTTGAGGTTTGCTTCATTCTTTTTCATTTTCATGCAATGTCACATTACATGGGGGTAATAACTATTTATTTATGAGATTCTCCTCCCTGTGATTTGCTTCCAGAAATGTTTCTGATCACTTATTTTTGTTGGCTTTTCAAACCATAATCTAAATTGCTTTGAACCTTTTTATTTGTGCTAAGAACATATATCCAAGGGCTTGTTGGTGTATATAACCAAGAGTACAACTCCTGAGTGGCTGGTATTGTGTTCAGTAGATAGAAAATACAATATTTTACTTCACCTGCATCCATATCAGCAATGGTGTCACTGTACTTGCTACAAATGGAGACAGACAAGGGTATTTTATACTTTCATTTCATTGAACATCTTACTGATTTATAGGTTTGTTTATGGGAAAATGACATGTTTATTTTCAACATCTATCTGAACTTAATGTTGAGTTTTCATAGAATTCCTCGTTTGTCTTCTAAATCATTACATATTCTAAAGTACTTATGTTTCCTTTTATTTTGAATTGTGTGGCATGTGTGCATGTGCATGTATGGGTGGGGTGGATAGAGGCAGGAATTCCCTCAGAACACATCCCTAGAACTATTTATTCTGGCCTCCCATGTTTCCGTCACATGATTATGTACTGTGAGTATCATGAGAGTCAGTTAGAGAAGGTCAGTAAGAAAACAGGTTTCCAGACAAAGAATCAAACTAGTTCAGGGTTACCTATTATAATATCAGGTCATTTTGTGTGCAAGGACTCTGATCTTTCCATAATTGATAATCACATGTTTTCCTGACAATAATTGGCTGAGGCAGCTGGCTCCCTTTTCAGGCCACTCCTGGAAAGAGGAAGTTCGTTTTCCTGTTGCTCTGACAGGAAGAGGTGGACCTACTTCATAAAATACCACAACAACTTGTTAGGACACAGAATAAAGAGGGAGAAGGTAGCATAATGTATTCTTGAAACTTACAAGTCTGTGAATAAAAAGCAGTATTGAGAGTATGCATTTGTGTCTGTGTATTGGGTGTTCAATACTATAGAATAGAGGACTTACTATTTCATGACAGGGGATGTGGCAGTGCTCTGGGGGTGAAGCTGGATGTTTCAGCAGTCCCAATGTTGTGCAGAAAGCCTGGGGATTTTTAGAGTCTGTTGCCTTCAGTTCATGTTAAAAATGCCAAAACAAGCTAAAGCCCGATGTTAGCAGAGGATGGCAACCGCAGTAGTGGTAGACACACTTTCCCAGGAGGCAAAAGCAGCAGCAAGCAGCCCTGACTTCTCAGACCTCCATATATGAGGACAGCATCTTGAACATGTTGTTCCCTCTGGGGAAAGGGCTTCCCTCCTCAAGCAGCTAATCCTTGCAAGAATCTGTTCTCACTGATCCAACCAGAGATGTATTTTGTAGTCAGTCCCAGATCCCATCAAATTCCTCACTAGTAGACATTATTCAATAGATATTTTTATACCTTCTGTACATCTTCATGTTTCAGTTCTATTGAGCTATGATTGAATGATAAAACTGCGTGTATTTAAGGTGTATAAATTATTTGATACACATGATTGATGAATTTTATGGAGGAAAGTGACCATCCTTCAGTAGATGTGATTAACCTTTTATGTGTGTGCTTATATTGTGAATGCTTAACATCTGCCCTTTCAGCTAACTGCAAGTACATAATCAATACCACCATCTTTTGGAGCCCTTGGAGGGCCAGAGTCATGAGTGTCCTAGATGTCAAAATTCAGGAATGTTCAAGTCCCATTGTAAAAAAGGCATGGACAGTATTTGCAGGTAATCCATGTATGTTTCCCCGTATATTATGAATCATCTGTAGGTTACTTATATCCCTGCTAGATCATGTAAATACAATGTAAAATATATGTTTAGGCAATAATGAGAAAGAAAAGAATGTACATGTTATGTTTATGGAATCTGAAGATGTGGTAAATTTAAATGTCAGACTGGACAGATTAAGCCTCCAGTACTTGTGTAATGAAGATATAAGCAATTCCAAATTGGAGAGCAAACAGTATTTTTCATAACCATTATGTGAGACTCTTTTTGATTATTTTCCTTCAACTTTTCTGTAGACCATAATATTGAAGATCTATTTTATTTATGACTGAAAAATATCCTTAAATTTTTTCTTAATGTTTGTCAGTGATTGTTGTTTTCAAATGTATTTTATCACTATTAATTAATTAAGGTACTAGACAATGCAAAAAAATCAATTATGCAAAGAAAAGTTTAGTGTAGAGCAAAAATATTAGTGTAGCAGCTAATAAAATTTATTTGTAGACTTCTTTTAAAGGCAAAAGGGCAAACCTCATCTCTGAAAGCAAACCCACTGACATCTATAAGCTTTCATTATCTGAAGATGTAATTGAGATGAAAACCAGAACTGAAATTTACTAGTAATATTATTAGCTCTAAGATGTCAACTACTTAGAGACTGTGAGACTTTATCAATAAGCCACATTTGCTGCACTCAAAGCTCAGATTCTGTTACAGAAAACACTATGTGATTATTACAAGCAATAGATTCTGTTATGACATACAGGATGCTAGGATACTTTTCTTGTGACTTCAATAAATACTTTCTTAGTTTTTAATGACTGTCTTCATAATCCATCAAAGCCACCATGTCAACTCTATGGAAATATTTCCTTAGCCTTTTGAGCAGAATCCTGATGGACTTCATTGAGATCCTCAAGGTTTGTAGTTCTCTAATAGATGAAGTAGAACACTTAGAGAAGAGAATCGAGAGTAGTTAAGTGACTTGTACGTGGCATGCTTCATGAAGAAACTATCAGACAGAGTTGATGCTTCAATCAGGGGCTATCATAGCTTTTCATTCACAAATAAAGGGTCTATTACAAGCTCAACTTTTGCCAAGAATTTGTACGATAGGGCTACACCATTAAGCTATTATGCCATAGAAACTACTCAGAAAGTGCTTACATTCCTGAATGTAATTTTATTCACTAGATTAGTCATAGGTATCTTAATATTGTAATTTTGTGAGGGCTGAAGATTACATGCTGCTCTTGCAGAGCCCAGACCCACAACCAATTTTGACTCCTGCTCCTGGAGATATGACATCCTTTTCTGGCCTTTGAAGGTACCCACATTCAGGTTTAGGTCCCCCCTAAACATGCATACACATAATTAAAAATAAAAAAACAATTCTTAAGAATCATAATTTTAGATACTTTTATTTCAGTGTAAAAATATTATAATTTCAAAAATTTGCTTTATTTCTAAAACTGCACATATTTATACATGTATTTATATCTATTTACAGGTATATGTGTTTATGTGTGTTTTGTTTTGTTGTTTTGTTTTGTTTTGGTTTGGTTTTGTCTTTCCCATTCTGTAAATCCACATTTCCAGTATATGTGTTTGTATGTAGCAATGTGTTTAACTTTCTAAATTGCAAATGTGATCAAACTTTAGTTTTCCTAGTTTTTCTTTTCTCATTTTTATACTTCCTTCTTTGCCCTCTGACTTTCTTTGTTGAGAGTTTGATTATACCAGAAGTCAAAGATAAATCAAGTCAAAGTTGTATGTTTTATTAAAAAGAGAGGTAACAGTGTATTTGTGCAGGACAATAACAAAGCACAGCCTTGAAGTATGATTCTCTAAGATTCTTATTAGTAAAATCAATCCTGAGCCAGGTATTGGGGATAACGCTGGAAGATCAGAGAAGCAGAACAAGGCACAGCTACCTCGCCAGTTCCTCAACTGATCCTGTTTCCTCAGACTGGAAGCCTCTGTGTCCTCATCTGAATGGGTCTCAGCTGAACTGCTTCTGGAAAGCCTAAAAGCTTAACCAGCTCTAGTTCCTGGTTTTCATGCCTTATATACCTTTCTGCTTTTTGACTTCACTTTGTGGGATTAAAGGTGTGAGTCACCATGCCTGGCTGTTTCTAGTGTGGCTTTGAACTCACAGAGATCCATGCCTCCAGAAGGCTAGGGTTAAAGGTGTGAGTGCCACCATTTTCTAGCCTCTGTATCTAGTGGCTGTTCTATTCTCTGATGCCAGATTAAGTTTATTAGGGTGCACAAGATTTCAGAGAACACAGTACCACCACACACTTAGTATCCCTTTACCCTGTCCTTGTTCCCAGCTATCTCAACTCCAAACTAATGATATATGTGAAATAATCAGTTACCGTTAGGCTTTTTCATACTTACAAGTGTATCCCAATTTGATGATGAATCAAAGAGGATGTGAGGCAAATTGTCTATTAATTGAAGGATTTGGAGGAGTAGCCACTTCTGCAAATTTACAGATACTGTTTTTGGCTTGGCACTTCTCAAGGATGCTACTAGATTGGAAAATATCAATCATGTATTATAAGCAACAGATGGAACAGGCAAGGAGACAAAGGAACATCTAAGATTTCCAAATTTGAAATCCAAAGCTTATACTAATACTTCAAAAGTCAGAACTCAGTCCCAGCTAGCCTAGTTGCAGGGTAGAATGGGAAGTGCCAGCCATCTTTGAGGAAACCAGGTTCACAGGTTCAAGTACAGACCATCATTATTTAAAAAAATAAAATTAATATTTGTTAGGGAAGCAACCAACAGAGCACACTATGTTCACTGTACCTTTTCCCTCACCGTACTACATACCAGAAGACTAGTCATCTCCCAAGGGCCATGCTGTCCCTACTGCTAGGGTCTAAAGCCAACTTTGCTAACTTTACTTATTTGCTGCCCTCTAAAAACGCTGTTGTTTCACATGATCCCTGCAAGAAAGGAGAAGAGAGACAAATTCTTTCCACAGAAATCCAATAGGAATTTCCTGGGAAGTATCCAACTAAATGTGTTTAAACTTTGCTCTGGAGCAAGCCTGCTTAAGCATGTTTGTACTCTTAGCCCTTGGGAAGGTGTTCTGAGATATGTAGCCAGGGCCAATCTCTAAACATTGGGAGAGAGAAAAGAGATAGTTAGAGACAGAGATAAAGATAGAGGGAGGAAGACAGACAAAAGAAAGAGAGCCAATACAAGATCCTTATATTCTTAAAATAGCAGGTCCTCTTAGAAGCTCAAATCGAAACTGAATCCTCATTAAGCAATTTGAATATCTAGGTCCAGGCAGGATCTTAAAGAGATGTCAAGGGTTCTATGTTCAGGAAAGAACTAATTAACCCATGTGATTAATGCCTCAGGACTTACCTTGAGTGTGATTCCAATATAAATCCAGCTTGGCTCTGGGCTGCACTGAGACTTTGAAGACAAGAAGTTCAACACCAGATCTGTACCTTCAAACTTACACCAGAGCCATGAGGAAAATAAATCTATGTTTGCCATAACTTACGGAGTCTTTGTTATTGTGCAATAAGCGGTGGGAAAAGGCCTAAGATGCAAGGCAAGAGTCAACAACAGAGAAAGTGGCTCAGGCACCCAGGTGTTCATCAGAGGCCTCTATGATCTCCAGAAGTTGAATAGTCACTTCTGAGAGACGAGGTCTTTCTTCCCTTTTGGTAACCTAAGTAGAAGTTCAATCTTGACAGTTTTAGAGGAAGGCATTATCTTAGTTTTAATTCCAGTTGTTAACAATAGTTGTCTTAAAAAGCACTAGTCACCTAGGGGTCCTCTGAAAATTCAAATTTCATGCTACTCACCTAACAAAGCGAGGTACAAATGATCAATGCATGATGTAGATAGTCTAAGATGCAGTAGATACAATACACAGGAAATTAAGAAGTATATGACATTATATTGCTTTCTTATCTTAGGTAATTATTGCTTTAATTAAATAATAGTACTTGCATATGATTCAATGATGAAGTGATTTGATACCTGAATAATGAATTATTACGAAAGAAGTTGAATAATCTTTTTTTTCAGGGTCTAGTTTTTTTCTTTCAATATGATATTTTTATTGATTATTTGGGAATTCTATACTATCAAACTCACTTTTCATTTCAGGCCTACCCTCTCACTCTTGTGTAACCCTATGAAAAAGAGAAAACATACACCTAATTCAATTGGTACTGCCCATACATTCACTGAAGCATAGTCAAATTCTTAGTGACCAGCCCCTTAAATTAGATAACTGAGACTGTCCCCATTCTCCACACCCATCCAGAAGCCATCAACTGTGAACAGCTACAGTTCAGCATCCCTATTACAATTTTTAAGGACTCTTCAAAGGCTTCCTGTCTAGACAGCTGGGATTGTTTTGTTTTGTTTGTTTGTTTTTGTTTTGTCAGTGTGGGGAGTCATCATAGAAGCCTTCAATGTCTCTCATTCTCCACTGGGAACCTGCTGCCATCCATACTATTGTAAAGAAGCTTGCATCAGACAAGTCCTTTTACTACACATATCCTTGTTCAAAATTGTGCAGTCCTTGACAGAGCCATGGAGTTACAAAAATTCTGTTAAGAACAGATTTGTTTGTGAACTGAATTACCTCTCAATAAAATCGTTGTATAGCATACTTTAAATTCAAATAGCATTGTTTGTTAGGTGTGAAGATTTTATGTTGACATATGAACAAAATTAATCCCTACTCTTGACAGCCTTATAAGTTCTGTAGAAAACAGAAGACAACAAAACAAACGAGAGTTAGCCACCCACTGACAAGGACAGGAGGAAATGGAACAAAATTAGTGTATTTACAGGACAACCTTTAAGACCATAATAATATGGTGCCTCTCAAGTGCTACAGTAATGGACCACAGCAAATGGTAAACAAGAGGCGTCACTTAAATATTGTACAAATCAACCTTATCAACTTTAGCTCCAAAAGTAAAAGTGATGCATAAAATTAATTTCAGCTTTCCAAAAAAAGGAAGTCCGTGAACAAAGGACTCACAACTTCAGTAACAGGCATTTATCATAAACTTTTCAAATGTCCTTTCCCTTAACTATGAGCAAAGTATTTTTTATGCTAAAAAAAATACAGATATTTGGAGAAGCAAGAGAAGTTATGTTACTACTGATAGGATGATGAGATTAATGGAATAAAATCAACAATAAATCTAGCCAATAATAAGAATGTTAGTATTTTAATAGGAGCATCTGCAATTTTTACTTATTAGAAATTAGAAAGCATTAAAATAGTTTTTATAGAGTTTTTTAAAGAATAAGAAATACCTAGATTAATGAAATGTTTATTTATAACAGGATTATTTGATTATCTTCTAATTCAATTAGACAAAATGATAAACACACTCAAATGGAATCTCAAGCTCAAGCTGAATGGTCAGTTATGCAGACAGTAAGTGGCTAACTTCAATCTTTTATAGTAAAAGAAATTCATAACTAACTTCCAATGTTAGAAATCTTTCTGTTTAAAAATTATACATTTTATCAAGAAACTGGTTTGTAAATCTCTGAATATCTGCATTAAAAAAAAAACAAAACTCTTAGGAATGAGGTTATAGCTCAGTAGTAGAGTATTGCCTGATTAGAGCAAGCTTGGAATGGAACAGAAGCAGAACCCTCCAATAAATAAATGAAAGAAAAATCTCTTTCTTCTATATTTCTGCCCTAGGCAACCATATTTAGCCACAAAAGTAAAGTAATGTATTCCTGCTTTTTCCTCATTACTGTCTACATCTTAAATAATTTTACTTACATTTCACAAACAAGATTCAGTGAAAAGGTGCAGCTTTAAGTCTGCCCCACTTTCTTTTTTTGTTGTTGTTATTAAGAAATTTTCTGTTTATTTTGCATACCAATCACAGGTACCCCCTCTCTTTCTCCCCCCCCCAGCCTTCATCCCCAACCCACCCCCCATTCCCACCTCCTCCAAGGCAAGGACTCCCAGTCAGCAGAGCCTGGTATATTCAGTTGAGGTAGGTCTAGCTAACAAGGAAAACCCTTAGAGGAATAGCCCTGGGAAGGGGAAATAGATGAGATCTCCGTGAGCAAACTGGAGGTGAGGGGGGCAATGGAAAGTAGCAGATACGGATGAGAAAATAAGGGAACAGGATGGTTGAGCTGGAACATGGACAGAGTAGGAGAGCAAGGAAAGAGCTGCCATGATAGAGGAGACATCAAAGGAACAGGGACAAACAGGTGCTAGGGAAGTTCCCAGGAATCCATAAGGACGACCCCACTTTCAAAAGATGCAGCTTTTAACTGTGTCTGTGGCCCCCAGAAGTTCATTTGTGCAAATGCTCTTGGAACTACTACTGAATTCTGACCGGCATCTTTGTGAGTGAGTGACTGCAGCACGGTTAATCATACAGAGAAGAAACAGAAAGGTGGCAACAACTTTCCAGACAATTCCACCATTTACTGTGTTACTAGAATAATGATCTAGAATAAGTTACTAGAGTAATGACTATGCAGTGTAATTAAATGACAACTTATGAATTATAAGATCATTTTAGGGGAATGGTACAACTGGTTCATAAAATAATATGAGACATACATCAGTAAAATAAAACTACATGATAGCCTTTTGTTGATGATGCTAATTTATGAGTTATGTGACAATAATATCATGTGGTATCATGATTTTTGAAAGATTAGATTATGACCTTTAAATTTGTCTAGTCACTTCATTATGGGTAAAGGTATATTTGCAATCAATGGAGTTGATATTGTTTATAATTATTTATAGTATAGACTGATAAATGTAGAAAATTAAGAACCTGATGCCCATTATTCAAAAAACATAAGATAAAGTGCAAAGGATTATCAGTTAATGTAACTTAGATTTCCAATATACTTTTTAAGCCAATATCCCTTCCTGAAGGATATTAATAAAACATGTTATAAAGGAAAATTAAATCTTGGCCAGGATTAAAGTTGTGTGTCTAAAAGGATAATTCCCAACGTGACAGGAAGTTTCAAAGGACACCCCCCAGGGCTCTGAACTGCAGACTTGTATCTTTCATGTGTTTGTAACAAACAATGGATGCTAGTTGCTCTTACTACTCAATTATAATATTTAATTTTCCTGAAATAAATGATCAATTGTGAAGACTTATAAGAAGATAAAATAAACTAGCAATTGAAATGCCCAAAGGTAGAGGAAGTTTAATATAACATACAGTGCACTGCAAACCTAAAGAAATTATTTAAATTACTCATACATCCTGATGGATTTGGTAATCTCTTGAGATGTTATTCAGAGCAATTTGATGAACCAGAGCAATCAACTATGAATGAATCAGCACTATGACATGTGGAAAGCAGAGTTAAAATGTGCAACACTATTAAATAGAAAGCTATTTCACTGTGATATCTGTTTTAGAAGTGCTGCCCTTTGAAAAGAAGAGGTCACTTTAATATTTGTATGACATGGGGAAGGTTCAAACAAAGGAAGATAAATTAATGAAACAATTTGGAAATCTGACAAAAGGCAAATAATTAGCATAGATGTTACTCTGTGTGCATGTGTCTGTGTTTGTGTCTGTGTCTCTCTCTTTCTCTGTCTCTCCCTCTCTATCACTGTCTCTCTGTCTCTGTCTATCTCTCCAATTACCCTTCCCTCTGTCTCTTTCTGCCTTCCCTTCCTTCTCTATGTCTAGTTCAGAAGGCATGATTCCTAAGTTTGGCTGCCAGTTTATAAACCTTCAGAAGCAGAACCTTGAGTATGAACCAGCCATGCAGAATAGGAAACTATTACTTAGAATATTCGAAAGATCAGTGATTTTTCTGAAGGTCACAAACAAGGGTAGGACCAGCCTGGGAAAGAATTCCGATCTCTCCATTCCATGAAACACTGAAAATCTTCAGATGCTCTGACACCTTTCTACTGAGAGAATCCCCAGCTAGAAAACTAGGCAAGTATTCGTGCTCACATTTAGGAAACCAGCTTTGAAAATGCTCTTTTAAATACAAAAGTACCTGATAACTGGATGAAGAAATGACTGATACTTAAGTACAAATGTATGTTAAGACACAATAATTTTTTACATATGCAGGGGGTGGTGGTGGTGGTGGTATGCATGTGTATATGTGTTTACATGTGCAGGAGGCCATATGTTTGTGTGTGTGTGGATAGTATAGTTTGGAGTTGGGTGTCTTTCTCACTTGTTCTTTACCATACACACTGAGGCAGGGTCTCTCACCTTGAAACTAGAGTGCACCAGTTCAGCTAGTCTCCTAGCCCACTTGCCCTGGGGAATCCTGTTTTCTCCTCCAGAGCTGAATTTTAGTTGCCCTCACCCCCACCCCCCACTCCTTGCATTTACATGAGTGTTGGAGTCTGAATAACTATCTCCACTCTTGAATGACAAGAGGTCTATCACCCGAGCTGTCTCCCCAGCCCTATTTTTGATATATTTATAAAGATCCAATATATTATAACTCTAAAGGACACACATTTTGAGATTGCAGGCTCTAGGTCTGAACACTGCAATATCTCCTCATTCTCTTGTTAGTTCATAAAGTGAATAGAAGACAAAAAGGAAAGATGTGCTCCCACATCCTGTTTAGAAACTATGAATTCCTGTTCACATAATTAAATTTATCTGTGGTTTTTGTGTTGTGTTTTTGTTGTTGTTGTTGTTGTTTAAATTAGTTGGAGAAAATATAGGCCTTGGCAGTTCCAATGCCATAAAATGCATCTGGAACACTGAAGATACATGAGGCAAGCATTTCCAACTAGTCTCTCAAAACAAAATAGCATTTTGAACAAGTTTTACTCTGTGTTTATTGTATAAAAGCATTTACTTATTAGTCAGTCAGTGAGGGCCATAGTTTCATTGTCATTGGTATGCCACCCAGGTATCTTACTGGGCTAGCTTGGAACTATGGAGGCAAGACTGACCTGGAACTCCAGGCAGTATTCCTATTAGAGCCTCCCATGTGCCATAGCACCTAACAATCAGTCATTGTTTAATTACATAATTATCCCACTGATGTAGTGTATGAAAGAAATAACCACAGAACTATTGCCCTGACCTTAGCATTCCAAGAAACCAGGTTAAGAACAACCTGAAACAGATAAATCCATCCTGTGTCACCTCACTCCTTATCTATTCTTGAGAGCTGTCATATGCTGCCTGTGCTGAGACACTACTAAAGCTTTTGAACTTTTTAATATTAATCATACTGTATCAAATTAGTCATTTATACATAATTCGCTTTCCTTCTTCCTTTGCTTTTCTATAGCATGTTTGCTAAGTGTAGATTGTGAATGTTGTATTTGGGCATTGTCTTGTTTTCTATTTGAGACATTATCACTTATCCAAACTAATCTCAAAATTACAGTGTAGCCAAGTATACCTTATATCTCTGATCCTCTCTCCACCTTCAGAGTTCTGGGATTACAGACCTGTGCTAGTATATTTGGCTTATGCAATGCTTGGAATTGAACCAAGATTTCATGCAACTAGGAAAGCATTCTACCAACCGAGTCACACCCGAGATCCTGTTAGTGCTGCCTTTGAAGATAATTGAACATTTTGGAATACGCTACATAGAAACTTGTATTCTACTGAACATCTAAAGAAATAGATGATGTGAAGTCATAATGAATTACTTCAACTTATAAACTGGGGACAAAAATTCACTAATGTTATCAAATTTAAAAGGTGGAAAATAACCAATGTTTAGAGCAATAACACAGGCCTGGAAAAGAACCCAATCACAAGGTTTCCACTAAGGAAAAGGTTACTCTAACTAAGGCATGAGGAAAGGGCATACGATTCCTAGCACTGGCCTTTGTGGAAACAATAAACATGGCTCCAGAGAATGTCTTCATACCCACTGTGTACTAATGTCTTATATTTAGGTGTGTTGAATGTTACAAGGCAGTATGTTTGGTATGTAGTGTGTAACACACTGTGTTATGTGCACTGTCCTTTAACAGGTGGGTGGTATTGCTTCCATGACATAGAATAAACTGACAATCAGCAATATTGAAAATTCTTAGTGTCTTTCTGAAGTACTAGAAAGACAATGGATTCAGAGCCATTCAATTAACTGATATCTAACCCATCACACAATATAGACTTTCTCAAACAATGCATTTTAAAATGATTCTGATCTTACAACAAGCGATCTGAAAACCAGAAGCACATTAAACACTCTGTGTCTTCTATATGATATCATTTTTTGAAGTATGAGTAAGCCTCACTTTTAATAAAAACACAGAAAACATATTATATACAACTTTCAAGTGTTAATTTGCTTTTGTTAATATTTAAAGAAAGAATAATATTTCAAAGGTTTTGCTATCTTCTGTTATCTTTGTGAAAAACTAAAGATTAAAGGTGTATGTCTGATAGGTGGAGTAAATGATTCTAAAAAAGTTAATGACTTTTCAAATAGGTATTATCTCTCAGTATGCAACTTTTCTCATAAAATAATAAAGTTCTATATTTAAGCCCTTTGAAGTTAGTCTCTGTGAATATATACTGTATTGGTGAAATTGTTAAGGCCACTCCACGTAGTTAAAAGGGAGGTTTATTTTGTGGGGTAACTTACAAATGAAGGGAAGGTTGCAAGGTCTGGGAAAGGTATGGAGCAGTCCAGAGGTGTTCTCTGGAGAACTCTGCTCAGTCTACCTCCAGCGTCCAGGGTCCTGGAACCAAGAGAAGTCTCTCTTCTTGATCTTGGGTCTTCAGCGTCCTCCCTCAGCCCTGCCTTGTAGGCATGACCATTACTGAAGCCTCAATGGGTGTTGGAACTTCCAGGCCAAGGCTGGAATGGCTACCCACTACAATACTGAAATTCAGCTTCATTTAACCTAAAAAACTCACACCACACAGATTGATTCTGATCACTAAAAAGCTTCTAGTTTAATACAAAAAGGCATGCTCCTTCCTTTTTTCCTTTCAAAATGAATCCTCATCCCAGCTTTCCTGCATTTGTAAAAGAATCTATCCTCTCCCACCTAAAACAAATTGAACACCTCCACACCCTCTGTCTCAAAGGCATTCAAACCAAGCTACGGTTAGAATTCATGGCCATCCATCAATGGCCACATGAATCAGCTGGATCATTCTGACTTCTTCCAGCTCTTTCAGAAATCTGTCCATGTCTCCCCAGAACCATCATGTTGCTCTTGTCCATGCGGTCACTCCCTGTTTCTTCAACTATGTGCAGACTGCTCCTTACCTTGGAAAGTTCTTTGGCATCCATCATTCAGACATTCCTGGAATTTGCCCATTACATTGCTATCCAGTGCTTAAAAGGAAAAAAAAAATAACTATTTTTTAAATTAACAAACATCTTTTTCATGAAATTTAAGCACTCAAATCACTTCTTCAACCTCACTGACTACATTCTCTGACATCTCCACCCACTTGACACAATCTCCAAAGGGGAGTACCATGAGAGAAAGACTATATATCAGGGCCACCGACAACATGGGCTTGGAGCTTGGAGCAAAATATCCTCAGTTGTCATCTGGGCAAGCCCCTTGGGCTAGCTGTGGGACCGTGGGGAAGTCATATGACATTCTGGTCCTCATTTTCTTAACATGTGGTGAGATCATTCTCAGGAACAATGTTTATTTATTTATTTATTTATTTATTTATTTATTTATATTTATTTATTTACCTCACCTTAAATTAAACTAGGAAGGGTCTCAGGAATGCTATGAAGGACAAGGGACATGTGATCCATCCATAAACTCTGGCACCTTAGTAGCTGGTTTCAATAACCACCTGGTTATTGTAATATCCATGGAATTGTGGAACATTGATGTTCATTATGAGAAGATGCTCTGTACAAACAAGGTAGATTCTCAGCAGTCATTTGGTAAACACCAGTGTGCCAGTGTGGTGCCCTATTCCTAAGGTAAAATGCCTTGTGCTAATGGAATGAGCTTCAGTCATATCTTTACCTCCACTTCACAGAGACCATTTCTTTAGCTTGCACACAGTAGGGCATACCAAGTTTAAGTATACCTCTTGATAAATGTTGTAAGTCACACATGTAGTTGGAGACCTTCTCTCCAGCCCCTGCCAAGCTCTGTCAGTCTGACAACCCACTTACAAAGTAAACACACAGACACAGACACTTATATTATTTAAACTGCTTGGCCATTAGCTCAGGCCTACCATTGTCTAGCTCTTATTCTTATATTTAGCCCATTTTTATTAATCTATACTTTGCCACATGGCTCGTAGCTTACCAGTAACTTACATCCTTCTTGTCATGGCGGAAGCTAGCAGTGTGTCTCTCCACCCAGCCTTCTACTTCCCACAATTCTCCTCCTCCTTGTCCCACCTACCCTATCCTTCCTGCCTGGCTACTGGCCAATCAGCACTTTATTTATTTTAACCAATCAGAACAACACATTTGACATACGGAACATCCCACAACACTTCCCCTTTTCTTTTTTTCAAAAAGCAAGATTTTAACTTTTATATAGTAAAAGTTCAGATAATAAAACAATTATCAAGCAAGAATTACAGTTACAATATTAAAGAAGATATCCTATCTATCTTATATTTGTGAGTCTAAGGTTTTATATCTAACTTACCTTTTATCATAACTGAGAAAATTATAACTATCTAGTCTTCAACCACATCAAAGACCTCAGAAGGATATAATACTACCTGAGAACCGGGAGAAGGATGCAAGCTACTTTCAGGAGTCTTGCAGGGTAGACAGAGACAGCTGGCAGCCTGGACAGTCACCTAATATTCCTTTGTAAAGTTGGGGCATTTGTCTTCAACCCACAAGGCTAGAGTCTCTTGGTCACTTTTTTCAGTGTCCTGTAGAATGTCTAGCAGTTTCCCCTATGAAGCAGGAACCTGAAGGACCATTTTGTCAAGCAAAGTTCAGTGGTCACCTTTCTATGGGTCCTGCATGTCCAGTTGATCAAGCAGTCCAGGTAAGAACAGTTTCTTACCCAAATGGCTATTTTTGCCAAGGTGAAGATAAACTCCATATGAAGTGTTTTCAATATCCATCCTTCTCTCTGAAGTAAATTGGTGCTGCCAGAAGCAGACATGTCTCACTCTCCAGAAAGTCTAAATTTTAAAAATATTTTAAGTGCCATATTCTGTAGACCTTTGAAGTGTTTGAAGATTACCTGTCTATCTGAAATATATCTATGTATACCTGGAAAACTTAACATGAATATAAGTTTGACTATCATAGAAGACTAATTGATCTGTATTTCTTAATTATCCATTACAATCTAAATGAGTTGCAAAAACATAATACCTCAAATGGGAGTAGAAATATATATACAGTATAACAAAATTAGCTTTAAGTTTGTATCAATAGCCTAAAATCTATACCAAGATAAAACATTTTAAACAAGTTGTTGCTCTTCTCTTTCATCCTATTATATCTATATCATATCCCCTTTTCTTCTTTAGAAAGAGATTACATTTATAATCAACCTGATTTAAATAAAAATATTGGTTTTTCTTTGTCCCACACAAGAGGGGTCTTGTGATTTGGGACACAAGAATCTCTTAACCTTTTTTTTTTTTTTTTTTTTTTTTTTTTTTTTTTAAGGTTTTAGGTGGAAACTCTTGCTAACATGTTTGGTGCCATTTTTAGTTGGAGACCTTCTCTCCACCACCACCCCCTTTTTTAAGACTTATTTATTTGTTTGTTTGTTTGTTTGTTTGTTTGTTTATTATGTATACAGCATGTATGACCAGAAGAGGGCACCAGACCTTATTACTTATGGTTGTGAGCCACCATGTGGTGGCTGGGAATTGAACTCAGGACCTTTGGAAGAGCAGTCAGTGCTCTTAACCTCTTAGCCATCTCTCCAGCCCCTAATATCTTAGATAGAATATATTAAATATTAGACTCAGGTTCTTGAGATTAGGACACCTTTTGGAATGATCTTTGTAACATGCTACCTACCCACGCTCTAGACTTCCCTGGATTTTAGTATGTGTTTTTTGCTTGACATTGTTTGCATTGATTGTAGTTCCATCTTATCTAGGTCATTATCCCTCATTACTCCTAGACAATATTTGATAACCATTTCTTTGTATATAGTCTTGTATTAGGTTAGAACCTTCTTTTTTAGACAAAAGGGGGAGATGTAGTGGATAGACATCCCAGTATTGGCCTGGAAGTTCCAACACCCATTGAGGCTTCGGTCATGCCTACAAGGTAGGGCTGAGAGAGTAGGCTGAAGACCCAGGATCAAGAGGAGAGGCCTCTCTTGTTTCCAGAACCCTGGACCCTGGAGGTAGACTGAGCAGAGTTCTCCAGAGAACACCACCAGACTGTGCCATACCTTTGCCAGACCCTGTAACCTATCCCTTCATTTGTAAGTTACCCCACAAAATAAACCTCCCTTTTAACTACGTGGAGTGGCCTTAATAATTTCACCAATACACACACATTCATGTCATCTCCAGTTCAGTAGAGGTGACATCCCTCTATCCCCAGGCTCCCCATGCACCTTTCTGCAGCCCGTCCCCACTTGTCCCCATCTCAGGCAAATGCATGTCTACTTTCTGTTATTATAAATTAGTTTGTCTGCGAGTCACTTTTATTTTTAAGCTAGATTTACTTCCTTTTTCGATTTGAGTAGCTTTCTTTCTTTCTTTATTTGAAATTTTGATCCTCACAGATCCTACCCATCTCTCTACCCTGATTAAGCCAACTTAATTTTCTCCTCTCTTCCATGCTCAAATAAATGAAAATCAAGAGAAATGGAGGAGGGTTGGTTCTGGGGGAGAGGGAGGGTGAAAGGTTGTTGGGTACTGGGAGGAATGCAAGGAGGGGAAACTGTTCAGGATATAATATATGAAAGAAAAACAAAATTTATGACAAAAAATTTAAAAACCTTAGAAGACAAAAAATTCCAAAACAAAGCTAAACAAAAAGTCCATAAAATAGTGTATAGTCTTTTTGTGTAGGCAGCTCTTGGGTATGAGGCCTGCCTTGGACTGTGGTTGATATACCTTAGTGATACTTCATTGGGAAAAAATTGATTTTCCCTTCCCCAGCAGGAATCAATTGCAAATAGCTTCTTGTTTAGGGGTGGGCCTTAATGTCCAGAGGTTGGTTTGCATCTGTGCAGGTCTTATGCTTGCTGTTACATACATGAGTTCACATGTGCGTCAGTCTTGTTGCGTCTGGAAGACGCTGTTTCCTTTGCGTCATCGGCCATCTCTGGGTCTTGTTATCTTTCCTACGTTTCTATTCTCCAACCTGACAGAGAATCACTCACATAATGGACTCGTGTACAAACAATTAAAACAAAGTTGAGTATGATGCACAAATTGTCCAGGGGGTGTGATGAGTTGGGGGATGCAATGGTGAATCGTACTCCACATTTAGTTCCAAAAGAGAAAAGAACGTTTTGTGATTCCACATTTTTTAGCTGAAAACTTGACCTTTATTATTGTTTGTGTTTCTACTTTTCACTCTGTCTTTAACCACAGTTTTACTCCTGGGTCCTTGGTCTCCCATCAGGTAAAAACTGAGCACTGACAAAGTGCTCCAGGGACAGTGGGCTCTGGTTGCCATCTTAGCTCCTTTTCCTTGGGACAGCTTTCAGTGAACAGAAGAGGAGTCAGAGGCCCTCTGCAATGTGAGTGCTCTCTTCTGGACACTATCCCAGACAGAGTTCCCAACAGGTCTGTAAGATCTGTGAGCACAAGCTTTGAGGATACTCTGGTGGCTGCTCCTGGATCAATGGGAAGCCACATCAGAGTCCCAGTTGTAATCCTATGGGGAATTTGTGGCCACTGCCTGGGAATGGAGCCCAAGCTGTTTGGGTGAAGAGGCCTGGGGCCGGACGTGGCCTGCAGACTCAGGGCTGTGTACATATTCACACAAAAGAAGCCGGAAAGTGACAGGAGGAAGCTGTGCGTCACAGGGGACTGAGCAGGACCCTGGCTGCGCCTGGCCAGCTCCAGGACAGACCCACACTCCAGCCTTGAGCCCTCAGCGCCAGCTCCGTGGCTTCCAATGAGACTCCTCCCGCTTCTAGGTGAGTATGGGCTGGGCCTGGGAGGCTGCAGAGTGCCCACCTGCAGGGAAGCAGAGAATGAGACTTTTCACTAGCTGGGGTTCAAGTGTTAAGTGTGTCTGGCAAGGTCTCCAAGGAAAACAGACTTGGACTTTCACAGGATGTTTTTTCTGCTTGGCCTTTCCTCTCTGGATCTTGCTACTTACGACCCAGGGCTTTTACCTATTTATTCTTGCTGGAGAAATCTCAAAAGTCTTCGAAGTCTCAGACTTTGACCTTTCTTGTGATCGCCTCCAAGAAACTTGGGAAATCTAAACCACAAATACTTGAGAGAGAGGCTTCCTGACATTTTAAGGCTACTGCCTGCCTGGACTTTTGGTTCATTTAAAACCCTGTTTTGTGATGCATGGGGAGAGATAATAAATCACTTATTTGAAGCCAAATTAATCCAGGTTTAAGAAGTACATATAGTTTTATAAAGGGCTGGGATTTAAAATTGACTGTGTAAAAATCTCTAGGTACCAGATAAGGACAATTTATCCAAGATAACTGTTTTCGAAACAATGGCTTTGTGATTCATCCCTGTTCCGGCCCAAGCTTGCTCTTAAGTGGGCTTGGAACAAGACAATAAAAAGAAACACTCTATGATTTCGCTTATCGTTTCCTAACAGTCCTCAAAACATAGTTTTGTTTGTCATGTTGGGCAGGTGTTCTGTGGCTGAGAGATCAATTGTAGAACAGTATGGTGAATTTTGTTTTAATTTCTCTTAATACGAGATACTAGGAAAGGCATTTTTGTAATGAAAAGGGCAGAATAACAATTGCCAGAAGACTAGGAGATGGGAAGGGACATGCATTTCTTCTCCTCCTAGATATGACAAGTAACATCTTAAAAACAAAAGACTTTAGTTTGTGAAGATCCAGATACTCAATTTAACTTGATTTCTGGAGGGAAAAGGTGACTCCCAGAGCAGGAGAAGGGAAATTGCTTTGCAGTCAGGCAACACCTTTGCAAGTAAGCACTTCATTCCAGTGACAAGAAGTACTGAGTTTTCAGAACTGTGTGACCTCATAGGTTTTCTTATAAAGCTGGATTCTCCATTATGTTTTAGTTCTATGAAATTTGCATGATACACTCCTTAATCTTTAGGCTTAGTCACTTTTCTTCTATGATTTAATTAATGAGTCATTGGGAAATTTTCATAATTCACCTTTCTAGATGAAGAGAAATAAGCGCATTTGTAGGGTATTAATCTTTAACACAAGAATGGGAAGTCTGTTGTTTTTGACAAGGTCTATATCTTGATTTTATTTAGTGGGTTTCTCCACTTTGTTGAATTGTTGCTACACACAAAATTGCACCAAGACACCGTGTCTCCCAAATGCCAAGTGTGAAATCCACAACGGTGTGGAAGCCTGCTTCTGCAGTGTGGGGTTCTCTGGAAATGGCGTCACAATTTGTGAAGGTAAATAGTCTTGATCTCTTTTGATCTGCTCATGTGATTCAGTTCTGTGTGACTCTTCCCTGCTCTCTTGCTTCACCTGTACTGTGAAGCTCATATGAATTTTAAAAAGAAACTTAGTTAACTGATCAACAAGCATGATTTTCCTATGTCAAAATGCATTTTTAACATTGATATTGCTTACTCATCATATTTTTTTTATTTTGAAAGTTAAAGCTTGCTTGTCATTAAGCCAGAATGCCCAAGCCAAAAAAAAAAAAAAAAAAAAAAAAAAAAAAAAGAGGCTTAATAGCCCTGAGAGTTCCCACAGCCCAGTCGATATTGGCATGTGTGTTCACTGGATGTTTTCTGTAGTAGTTAACTACTTAAGTTCAAGTTTGATGTTAAGCATAGGAAATAGAATTGTGTTGTGGTGGTGCACATTTGTAATCAGAATGCTTTGTGGAAGGACAGATAGGAAGATAGCAGGTTTGGGGTAGCCTGCCCAATACAGATCCTCTCGTAAGAAAAGACGAAAGGAGAGTAAGGTATAGAGAGAAAGGAAAAGGGTACAGAAAAGAGAGAAAGGGGAAGACAAAGAGGTAGAAGTATGGAAAGAAGGAAGGAAGGAGAGAAGGGAATTTTAAAATAGATTCTTTCTTATCTGAGTAGATTTTGCTGTAGAATGTCATGATGGAGCCCAGACGGAGCCTGGTGGGAAAGGTCTTTGTATGCAGTTCAGAGAATTGACTGGATAGGATGAACAAATGCCACCTGGTAATCTAACTGAGCTGAGTTCCACACTGTGATCACCTCAGCCAGTGTTTCTCCCTGCTAACAAGACTCACTTCCTCTTTCTTGTTTCCCATGATCCTCAACAGAGGCTACTTTTTAAGTAGATCATTAGTGAAACATTCTGTACAGAGAGATGGAGAAGGGGAAAAATGTTGCAAGCCATATAAATTAGTTTCAAGTATAATTAAATACTAAGTTCACATTAGAGCTATATGGTGTTATACTTCTAAATGTATTTAAGAACACATGGACTTTTTCTAATTAAGCTAGGATTTTGTGCTTTGTTAATATTGCATGTTGTTGCTTATAGCATAAACAAGTTGTGTCTCGTGATACAACTTGATAGGCTCTTAAAAAGATTAAATATGCAGCATATAGTAAAATTCAAACCTCATCATAATTAGTTTAATGCTTAAAAAATGTACAGCAAAGATGCAGTTTGCTTAATGGTGCATTAGATCAGCCATTTCTGTTCTTACATGCAGCCAGAATTTGTAATATACTACAAGCACTACAAACTACTTTCCATAAATAATCACAGATGTTTTAGTGTATATTTAATTGAATAGCATGAAGGCAAGCTGATAGCTGAATGACCTTCAAAATATTGCTTCCAATATCTCAGCATGCTTTCCCACTAATCATTGCTAACAGACAGCATTGCCTTTCTGTGATTTAGATACTTTTACTGTCATGATTACCATCATTAACGTCAACAGAGTATTGGTTTGGGCCTTTGTAAACCAATGAGCTGATAATTATGGCTTTCAGGATTTCTTTGAAAAATATATGTTCCAATACATAGTGTTGTTTATGCTTCCACTGCCTGAAAAAAGAAAGACAGAAAGAAAGAAAGAAAGAAAGAAAGAAAGAAAGAAAGAAAGAAAGAAAATATTTACTGTTGAAAGAAAAAAACAGAAGGAACTGTGACTTGCAATTTTTTCTCATTCTGAACACAAATGGTGATGGAAATTATTTCTTTTTAAAAACCTCATTAAGTTAAATGTCATTTCTATTTAAAGAAACTTTCGTATTCACTTGATTCAGCAGTCATCATCTGAGGTTGTAATGTCTTCTGAAACTGCTAAAGAGTGATTTTCCTCTTTTCAACATCTTTGCAGCAGGTATGCTAATATATTCTTTAGAATCAAACTTAAAACATCACATTTTCAGTTACTGAAAAGTATAGATTATAGGTTGACTATGAAGATTGTTTTGTTGGATTTTTATCTCTAAATAGATCTATCTCATATTTCTTATGTGTCTTTGCAAGCTTGGCACCATGTCAGTAAGAAATGTCTGGATAAGATTTCAGCTATAAAGATGCCAAGTGATTTAAAATTAGAAGTTGTTTTCTTTCCAGTATCATAACTATCTCCATCATAATCAATACAGAATTTTGATTTTATTTAAAAAATACCAGATACATGTTTTGGTGATAATTCATTCCCACAAACTGTAAGACAAAAGTCCATTTTAAACAAGTCACCTAGAATACGGCTTACATGGTTCCAAACAAACAAGATTTAGCAATAATAAATTAATCTTACCTAATCAGCTTATTACTTGACAGGTAGTCATTGGTCAACTTTATCATCATTATCCTCATCACTATCATCACTGAGACTGATAATAACTCTTGCACATTGATTCCAAGGCATGAGTTACTACAATGCCTCCCCTGTTAAAGGTCCCTTTTATCTTTGGAGAACAGATCAAGGGATGCAGCCAAGAAGCAGTGAGAAAAATTGCTTCACCAATGTTGTCCTATTGTACAGCTGTAAGTTTTTCTTTAAATAGTAATACACACATACACACACACACACACACACACACACACACACACACACACATATATATATATATATATATATATATATAAATTCCTGAATTTATATATATATATATATATATATATATATATATATATATATATATATATAAATTCCTGAATTCAGACCATTTAGTGTTGCTTGCATGTACATGTTTTTAGGGGTGACCACTTGGTAATGTATAATCAACTAAGTTTACTCCTGCCTAGGGAAGATTAATTGTTCCTCTGTCAGTCGTCATTAATCAACTGTAGCTCTCCATGTAGGGATAGGGCCTTGTGAGTGTTCTTTCATCCATATTGGCATGTCAACTGATATTGTCATATTTCAAGTTCTGTATAGGTTACCATATTGCTGAGATTTCATAGATGCAGCCTTTCTGTCCTATATGGAAGACACAGTCTCTCAGCAGACATCCTAGTCCTCCGGCTCTTACAAGTTTTCTGTTGACTCTTTCATGTTTTATCTGAGCCTTGGGTGTAGGAGTTATGTTGTAGGTGTATCCGCTTAAGTTGTACACCCCATAAGTTTTCTCTGCATTTTAACCATTTGTGGCTGTAATTGCTTCAAAAGAAGCTTCATTCATGAAGGTTAAGAGCTATATTTATCTGTGGGTAAAAGGATAAGTATTTAGAATGCAGGAAGAAATTTTACTTGTGTAAGGGAGTAGCAATGGTAGGTTTTCCTCTAGGTTCCATGACTTCATTAGTCATGAGTAGATGGCTAAGAATATCCCCATGGCCCTAGACTGAAAATATAAATAAGCGATTGTCTTTGGCATAGAAAGAATGTAGTGGGGCAGTTAAATATCTGTTAAATGGTTTGAAGTGGTGCTATAAAGTGAATCTGTAGAATGTAGAAGCATGACACATCAAAATGACATTGAGACTAATAATAGAAAACTAAATTCTACTTTTCATGATGTCCAAAGTAGCAATGAGAGAGCAGGCAAATGCACAGTATTGACCAATAAAGAGTCTGGTCAATTTCTGTAATATAAGTCGCTTTTTCATTGGAATAAACTAAATGACAAAAAGCAGTAAATGAGACTAGAAGTTGAACACATCTGAAGTCTTCCAGAAGCTCCAAGTACTCATGCATGATGGCAGAATGCATTAACTGTAGGGCCAGTCAGGGTGCTGATACTATGAATAGGATTTGATTCGCAAAGAAGAAACATCACAAATTCTAAAAGTAACTGAGTTACACAATAAATTTTGTGTATTAAAAAGATTAACCTATATGGTAGAGTAAGCAAATGTTTGACAATGCATCATTGTAGAAACCTGTATAAACATCAGAACAATACATTTGTAAGCACATCATAGGTGATGTACTTCTACCCCATCCATGTTCAGTTTAAAGGTAGAGTTTTTTAAACATAAAGAATAGGTACTATTTTGACTTCCACGTTCCACTATAACTGATCATACTAGCGTTTATTAAGCACCATGCCACAGCATTTTGTGCACAAGAAAAAAAGAGCCATGGAAATGTGATCTCCATATTATCTAGGAATAGTTGGCAGAGACAATACCCAGACCCTGGGACAGTGACTTTCTAACAATGACAATGAATGCCAACATAGCAGAGTCTTTAATGCCAGGCATAGAAAGCAATGCCTTTGAGCAGAAATTAGATGTTTAGTAGACACATGGAGATAATGATCATGGTTTATTTGAAATTTAGTTGTGCCTAGACATTTGAGGTTACTTTCAGAAAGGAAGAAATATGTGTACAAATGTAGTTAGAGTTTTCCTGTCTGGCCCAGTCAGGACAAATCTCTCTTACCTGCCAGTCTCACAGTCGCTCAGACCCAACCAAGAAAGCACACAGAAACTTACATTGTTTACAAACTGTATGGCTGTGGCAGGCTTCTTGTTATCTACTTTTTCTATCTTAAATTAACCCATTTCTGTTAGTCTATACTTTGCCACATGGCTTGTGGCTTACCAGTGTCTTTACATGTTGCTTCTCATGGCGGCAGCTGGCGGTGTCTCCTGCTGGCTGTTTCTGTCAACTCACATTTTTTTTTGAAGCTGCTTGCATGCACTTCTTGTTTTTATTTTTTATTAGGTAGTATTATTTCCTTCTTGGGTCTCTGAGGGAGTTGAAGATCAGTTAGTTATAGTTATCATTATCTTTGTTAAGGATTTCAGAAAAACTCACTAAGAGCTGTAAGTGTATAAATTTGAAAGACGTTATAAGACAGTTCCGTTAGCTATATAAGTTAGGATAAAAAGTGAATCAGGTACATTCTGGACTTACCAAAATAGGATAGATAATGGAATTATTTTCTCTGAATTTGTCAATTACAAATGGACTAGACATTGTTTAGGTATTTATTGTTTGTATATATGGTATATATAGTTATTGTACTTTTGTATATAGTTTTTCTTATATTAGTTATAACTTTTTCCTTTTTTTCTTTTTATTAAAATAGAAAAGGGGAAATATAGTGATATTTTATATGTATTGAAATGTGATTTTATTTGTATGTCAATAAAGTTGCCTTGAGGTCAGAGCAAGCCAGAGCAGAAGCCGAGCAGTAGTGGGGCATGCCCTTAATCCCAGCACTTGGGAGGCAGAGCTAGGCGGATCTCTGTGTGTTCAAGGACATAGCCTGTATAGCAGACACACGCCTTTAATTTCAATACCAACCATAGAAGACCTGGAGGTCTGTACAAACAGGCAGTGACGAGGAGGTCATATGGCTGGGTTTACAACCAATGAGGGAGGAGAATAGAAAGTCTTTAAATAGACAGGATGCACAGAAGTAGATCTCTTGCGGAGAGGAGGAACCACAGAAGCAGTGAAGGGTAAGGTTTTCCGCTTTGGCTCTGACCTCATGGTTTTTAACTCTGCAACTGGCTCTGTGTTTCTTATTTAACAAGCAGGATACATCTACATACAAATTGTAATGCACAATAAAAAGGCTCATGAAATTGTTGAAACTATTTCATCCTAACACAGTATTTCTTAGTTTTGCTATCTATATTGCTCTTAATTATGCATTTCAACACACTTTTGGTTGCACTTTGGTGCACAACTATTGTAGGTATAGGAAAGAAGAGAGTATTCACCTTGCCACGAGGGGGAAAGTATGAAAAGCAAGTAATAGGAGAAGGTTTGGTCCATATGGATTTCCTGTATATGTCTAAACAACACTTATACAATATAGGGCTTGTGTAAGTGTGAGAATGGATGTGAGAGACTGGCTCTCTCCTGGCAGAAACATTCACGAAGTAAAGCAATGTTTGGGGTTTGAATGGAATCTGAGTGAGACAAACCATTGTCCCAGGTCAGGACAGGACATGTCAGGAAAGATGCAATGTGGACAGCTTGAGCACATGTATAAACATCTTTTCATAGTATGGAACATGTCTATCACAAAACAACCCAGGGAAAACAAGGAGATACTGGTTCGTACTATAAATGTGAGAAACTTCACAAAGCAGCATTCATGGCAAGCAAGATGGCTCCACTGGTAAAGGAGCCTATCACCATGTCAATGTCATGAGTCTCATTCCCAGGACAAATTAAGGAAATAACTTACTGTCTCCAGCAAGTTGTCTTCTGACCTTCTCACAGACTCTGTGGCCACTTGCTCATACATATGCACACATGCACACAAAACAAATACATGTATCAAGAAATAAATAAGTAATAAAATGAGTTTTCATCATTATCTAAGGAGCACACCGATGCTTATAGAACTCTACTGGGAAAAAAAATGATATCATAATGTGAAGAGCAATGACACCAGCAAAGATATACAAATAGTGTTACAGGAGCTTTCTAAGGACTGAGATGAAATAATCTATGGAAACAGAATACAGAAGGAGTATTAAGTCCAAGGCACAAGCATAATTCCTGCTAGAACAAAATGACAGTAATATTAATTGTATTGTGTGAAACGTAGATCTTCAGCAGAGTTGAGCTGTTCTTGACATTTGCTCTTTCCTCAGTTCCTCTTACCTTCCTCTTCCCAGATTCCCATTTTTCATTCTTCTACTCTCTTGTCCTACCCTCCTTTTGTCCTTTCTTTAAGAAGATATCTTTAATGTATGTGATGGTTTGTCTACTTCTGTGTGCATGTGTGATTTCAGTGCCTCAGGAAGCCAGAGGAGGGTGTCTGAGACACTGGAACTAGAGTGACAGACTGTGAGTTGTCAGGTGAGTACTAGGAACTGAACCCAAGTCCTAGGCAAGAGCAAGAAATGCTCTTGACTACTGATCCATCTCCCCAGTCCATGGCACACATGTGGGACCCACATATATATAAGCAAATATCCATACTCTTTTCCCCTTTTATTGAAAATACATATTTTTCTCACATAATATATCCTGACCAGTTTCCCCTCTATCTAGTCCATTTAGTTCCTCCCCACCTCCCCTCCCATCTAGATCCACTTATTTTTAGTCTCTCATTTCAAAACAAACTAGCTACTAAGGGATAATAATATAATAAATATAATATAATAAAATAAATATGATAAAACAAAAAAAATACCTCAAAATTGTTCAAAACAAACTAGTAGAAGGAAAACAGTTCAAGAGAAGACACAAGAAATGGAGACCTACTCATTTGCATACTCACAGAAGCTATAATATATACATAAAGAATCTGGTACAGAAATATGCAGGCCGTGAACACTGCCTCTGCCTCTGTGAGTTCATATGTGCTTAGAGGGTCTTGTTTTCTTGTTGTCTTCCATCCCCTCTGGCTCTTTCACTCTTTTTGCCCCCTTTTCTGGATGATTCCTTGGGCTTGGAGGGGAAGGATTAGATGGAGATATCCCTTTAAGGGCTGAGTGTTCCAAGGTCTCTCACTTTTGGGGTAATGTTTGCCTGTGGGTATCTGCATTGGTTCCCATCCACTGCAGGAGGAGGCTTCTCTGATGCTGAATGAGCAAAACACTGATCTATGAGTATAACAGCATGTCATAGGAGCTTTTTTATTGCTACTTTTTTAAACAAAGATCTTGGGCAGTATAGTGTTAAGTTATTGGTCACCCAAGCAGCATTAGGTATGGGTTCCTTCTCATGGAATATGCCTTAAGTAAAATCAAATATTGATTTGTTATTCCCACAAGATATGTGCCATCATTGCCACAACATATCTTGTAGCCAGGACACCATTGTAGATTAAAGAATTTGTGGCTGGCTTGATGTGTACATTTCTCTTTTGGATACTGTGGAGTACCTTCCTGTATCAATGATGCTTGCTATTAGGTTTCCATAGTATCCCTCCAATAGCTCTTAATTTTAGCTGCCTCTCCCTGTGTTCCCTCCCTCACCCATCTCTCTCCATTTGATCCTCTTGTTCCATGCCCCTCTCATTCATCCCTATCTATTCTATTTCCTTTTCCTAATTAGATCTATCTGCCCCTCAACTATTCCATTACTCTGTGGTTACATATTACATTACACAAGTAATGTAATTACACATTACACATACATAACCTCTGCGATTCTATACATTGTAGCTTGCTTATCATTGACTTAACTGCTAATATCCACATAAAAGCAAATACAAACCATGTTTTTCTTTCTGAATATGGTTTACCTTACTCAAGCTGATTTTTTTCTGGCACCATTCGTTTATTTGAAATTTTCATGATTTTATTTTTGATGACTGAGTAATAATACTCCATTGTATAAATGAAGAATACTTTTATCCATTCTTCTGAGGAACACCTAGGGTGTTTCGAATTTCTATCTATTATGAATAGGTAAACTTTGGAGCAAGTGTCTCTGTGGTAAGATGAAGCATCCTTTGAGTATATGCCCAAGAATGGATTAGCTGGATATTGAAGTATATCTGTTCCCAGTTTTCTAGGGAACACAGTGATTTCCATAGCGGCTGTACAAGTTTTCAGTCCCATCAGTAACAGATGAGTGTTCCCCTTGTTCCACATCTGTACATGAGCTGTCACTTGTTCTATTGATCTTAGCCATTCTTATGGTATAAGGTTAAATCTCAAAATAGTTTTGATTTGCATTTCCTGGTGACTAAGGATGCTAAATATTTTTGTGTTTCTCAACAATTTGGGTTTTCTCTTCTAGGAACTAACTGTATAGACTTGTATTCCATTTTCTAATTGTGGTATTTATTTTTTCATATCTAGTTTTCTTAGTTCTTTATATATTCTGGATATTAGCCCTCTATCAGATGTAAAAACATTTAAAAATATATATTGCCTCCAGTATCATAAAATAAGCACTACATCCAGGTATCTGCTTTCTGTGTCAGAGTTCCATTGTTCTTGGATCTTTAATGCTTCCACTTTGGATAATTGGTGACATTTCCTTTGTTCTGTGAATGTCAGTTACCTGTAGCCCCCTTAAGTGGTGGTACTAAATCAACATATCTTATTTTTGTTTTCCTGTATATTTTCTCTTCTACATGAGTTAATCTTTATAATGTTCAAATTGTTTCAGGATCACAGCTTAACAAAATTGGAGATATACTGATGTTAACTTTAATGTTTTATACAAGTTATACACTACTCTAAAGACTTTACACATATTCATGGATTCAATTCTCAAAATAACTCTCAGAAATATAAGCTAGTATTATCCCAATTTATAGATAAGTAATTTGATAGGGAAAAACATATTCAAACAAATATTTTAGACAATCTTCAAACTACTGAGTGAGGTAGGCTGGCAAATAAGGAAATTAAATCTCACTGAAGTAAAAGCAAATGGTTTGACTTCTAGCGTAGCCCTCACCTTCTTTATCCCACCCACAATGCTGTCACTGGAATTGCAAGTATAAACTATAACTTAGTTCCTAAATTAATGGAACTAAACAATGTTTATAACTTTTACTGCATTAGTAAAAGCCATAAATGAAGTGTAAGTGTTTACCTATTTTCCATACACTCCTGGAAGGCAAGAAGCTTCACACCGGGGACCTCACAGGGGAACATGAGATGTCCAAAACTGAAGACTCAGCTCATGGGAGCTCTGAAGGGCCCACTGGCTGCACACAAAATTAGTGCCTTAAGATGATAAACTGCCCTTGTAGTGAGGGTACTCTTTACTTTTGAATAAATAGAGTGAAAATCTAGGTTTCTAGATTGGTTAATACACTATTTTCCAAAGGCTACACATATTGAAGACTGTTATATACCATTGATTAGCCCAGATAAAACCAAATGAATGCTCCAAAGGAAGCTTGATCATCTTCCAGTGATGATTGGAACCCTTGTTGGTGGAAGTTGATGCCAAATTTGTGCTTTCTTACCACCTACAATACTGGAATAATGCAGAAAAATGAATGCTATTCCCCCATCATGTACACAGAAAACTATGAATTTTCTTATGTTATACAGACTATCATGGCTCATAGAAAAAGATCTGACCCAAGTTATATGTAATATCACATTACTCTATAATTGAATGTGTGACCATCATTGAACCATAACCAGTCACTGAAGAAAAGACAATACTGTGAATGTAAAAGGGAATAAATAGGAAAACAGCCTGAGAAATAAAATGGGAACAATTTCAAGGGGAAATGTTGAATATAAATATGCTCAAGAAAATCTTAACCAATTTTGCATCTAAACTACAAAAAATGGAATAGGTGTCAAAACATGAAAGAGGGGGCATACCAAACACATCTTTATGTGATATGTCCTAAACTTGCCGTGTCTCTCACTTTCTTGCATCTAGATTCTCTTCGTATCCCTCTGCAGTATCAAGGATGTCAAGGCAATCAGCTGGTGAAATTTCAGTATTGCAAAGTGTGCTTAGAAACAGTAAAGAGGCTTTGGGATGTGGAGCAGTGGGAAAAATGCTTTCCATGGATGACTAACAACCTGAGTTAAAACTCCAGAACCCATGACTGAAGGAGAGAACCAGTTCTGTCCTCTGACCTTCACATGCACACTGCACCATACTGTGGAGTGATAACAGTAAAATGCCAGAAGATTAAAACTACAGTCTCTCATTCCTGGGGTTCTTGTCTCATGAGAACAGCTAGCACACAGAATAGAGAAGACAGAAATATAAAATTCATGCACATATCACTGAGTGTTGTTTTAGCTAAACTTTGGAGCTGGTATGGCCAATGCAAAAGACATTTTCATCTTCTTGTACCATCTCCTCCTCACTTAAGGCCCCAAGTACAGATGCTACTTTCTGCTCAGCCATATGTAACCTCGGACCATCTCTCAACATCACCAGGCAGGTGCTGTAAATCAGCCGAGGCTAGCAGATAGCTGATAACTCTTTGCCTTCTTCTTCTTCCTTTAAATGAACTTTTGAGTCAGTCTTCAGAGATTCTTCCTGTATATATTACAGTTACAATACTAAAATGTAAGCTACTAAATATAATAAGATACCGGAGACAGGTACTGCATTAGCATCTCTGAATAATAAAAACAAATAAGTTAGCAAAGCAGATTTTGTATTTGTCTATCTACTTATGGAAATTTAGTTATCATCACCAGCAGTTGTGAGTTTACCCTTTGTGGAATGTGTGCATATATAGGGCAATAGGTATTATCTCACATACACACATCTTTGTATCAGGGACAGTGAATGAGACAGATTGATCAGTTAGCATTAATGGTAGAAACCAAGTTATTTCAATATTGGGAATGGTATAAGCTAATATTCATTGTCTAAGGCACAACTCATAAGTCAATTTCTTTGTAAGACTAAAATATTCTATTTATTATGAATTACAGTTTTTTTCATGTCATAGCAATTTCATTTTGTTTTAGATCAATAAACTTTTGAAGTGCGTTTCCAGAATGTCTATGTGCATTTCAGTAGTGACTGAATACCTTGGTGACTTTTTCTTATTCTTATTTGTGTTCTTAGAAACTAACAAAATGTCTTGTCAATCTGTAACATGCTTCACCTGTAAACAATGCCTTCCCATATTGCTATTCCTCTCTTTTTTTAAAATTGAAAATAGATTCTTCTCTCATATAATACATCCCAAGCACCATTTCCCCCCACACACTCCTCTTAGCTCCTTTCCCCTCCCCACTCCCCAGATGCACTCTCCCCACCCTTTTCTCTTCAGAATAGAGCAGGCTTCCAAGAGATGACAGCCAAACAGGACAAAACAGGATACAATAAGACAAGGTGAAAACCCTCATATTGAGGCTGGACAAGGCAACCCAATAGGAGGAAAAGAGTCCCAAAAGCAGGCAAAAGAGTCAGCTATACACCTGCTCCCACTGTTAGGAGTCCCACAAAAATACCAAGCTGGCAGCCACAGCATATATGCAGAGGACCTGGTGCCTTTCATATATGGAATTTACTATGACATTATGAATAGTGAGCTAGAGAGGTGGCTCAGTGGGTAAAGTGCCTGCTGCACAAGCATGGGGACTTGAATTTAGATTCCCAGGAACCTCATGAGTCATGATGGAAGAATGAGGAAGAGATATCAAATAAGGTGGAGGGTTATCAAGAAAGAAAGTCCACATAAGCCTCTATCCTGTGTGTGCTGACACACAAATGCACACATACCCTAGCATGGATATGAACACACATACACACACACATATATGCACACACATGCACACACGAACACATGAACATACACACACACACACACACACACACACACACATACACACACACACTAAAAAACAAGAGCACCATGGAGCACCATGCATGGAATTTCTATTTTAGTCCAGCACTTGCCTTTGTTAAATTTTATTCACTATCTAATAATTATATAAATAGAAACTCTCTGATATATAATTTCAACACAAATATTTGACTAGAAAGGAATACTCAGTATAGTCAACTGTGATTATATAAAAAAATAATAATAAGCAAAGGAAGCACAGAATTTCAGGTAGATTTGTTCCCTATATCTTTTTTTCCTGTTTCATTTTGAGTGATCAATCAGGGAAGCCTGAGTTTTAATTTGTTGCTTTGGAAACTTCTTCAGAGGTAAGTGACCAGTTGGCATTGGCACACGCAGCTGCACTGTTGACACTCAGGTCTTGCTAGGATCTTGGGTTTGAGGAAGGGAGCCCTGGCCTTTGTCTTTTGAGAAGCCCAAGGATCAAAATGACTATTTTTTCTTGCTTGATTTTCTGTTATCAACCTGATTTTTTCACAGTTCTAAGAAGTATGAAATCATTGGCAATTAAAAAAATGAGCCTTTTGTTTCTAATTTGCAAATAGCTTTGAGAGATTTTCTTTAGTTATAAAAAGAACTTTCTGTATTGTTCATAGAACTAACACCCTTCTCTCTTTTCTATAGCCAACCCTTTATAAATACAACTTAACATATAGCTTTGTTTATTTCTAAGAAACTACCAAAGATCAGGTTTTACCTTTTTAGATTAATATGTGCAGTGTGAAAAACTTTATTTCGTTATAATTAGTTACTAAAGTATTTTATGTTCCTACCCAATTGTAAGTTTGACTGACTGGAAAAATGACCACAAATATGCTGGGAAGAAGGGAGACATTCTTTCTCTCTACAACTTCAAGTCACTTTATGTGACTCTTGACAAAATATAAAACTTACAGAAAGAACTTCTATTGCTATCCACAAAAGTTATTTAAATACGAAGTTGTATTTGTATACTCCATAAGTATGGCACCTCAGATACCTTTTCTCTAAAAATGATTTTATTCCATTCTATTTAGCAGATATATAATCAACTACAAGGTTACTGGTTCAGGGATGAGTTTAAAAATTGTAAATATCTCTGAAATTTTTTCATGATTGTGATATAATTTTATGTTCTCCTTTTTTGAAACATCCAATTCTTGGTCTGACATTATATTGGATTTTAATAATTTTCTAGTTGGTTTCATGAGAAGATTCCACTGTATATCACATATTATATAACATAGACATAAATGTGAATAACATTTGGGCTGCTATTAAAAATGGATAAAAGCATACTTGTTTAGTGTGGGGTTGTGATTTTTCTGAAAATTAAATCCTTAAGCAAGACTGGTTCAATGTTTTGACTGGCTTAATTAAATACTTGGTCCATTCCCACTGGCCATAGGTAGAGGCATTGATTTGAAACCACTACGATTTACTTGTAATGTGATTAGGATGAGAATGAGGCTACAAGGAAAAGAAAAATTAAAAATCAGAAAACTGTGTTTATAACAACTGGAAAACAGGGAGAGGGTTGCAGCACCCGGATGTAATAGATGATAGTATTTTATATTCAAGTCAAAGAATTTTCATTAAAAATGTGATTATCTTGAGTGGCGTTGGTCAGACAAGCCCAACTCCTGAAACATCGCTTCTCCTGGGATTTACTGCATGGTAATGCTATTTTCCATATTAACAAGATTTTTTCTACAATCTTGTGTTCAGATACATAATTTACACCACCAAGAAATGTGAATTAGTATACAGACTCATAGATCCATGTTACAATTGTTTTAAAGTTCCCAAATAAATTACCATTGCTGTGAGAGACAGAATGTCAGGGGAATTCAAACCTTGTCCGTAGACTCAGGAGGAAATTAATGCTTGGGTCTGTTATTGCCATGGACAGAGATGGTGACTTTTTCTGGGCCGATGAGAATCTAACCAAATATTGTAGCTAAATATAGCATACAAAGCCATGTGCCATTTCTGAAGATGATATCGGGGAGAAAACCCAATGACTAGGCTTCTGTGCTCTAGTTTTTAGGTACACAGATTCAATTTAGAGATTGGGGTTTGAAAATAAAATTTACTGCATGAGTGTTTTTGGCTGATAAGAAATGGATTTTGTGACCCTGGTGCACATTAATTGAAGTATCTGGCAATGTGTCTCGACCAGGTTAAAGGGACCATATGTACTTGGAGCCATATTATTGCTTCACATTGTGTTCCGAAGTTAAATCTCTTCATTACCATATAAGGAAGCAAACTTTACTACCAGGACACTGCCAAGCCACTGCTCGTTACTGCCTAACACCACCTGGGTTTTATGCAATGTGCATTCCATCTAGTTTCCAATCAATATTGAAACTTAAGAATCACATAATCAAAGATTATACTATTGTATATTTTCTAATATTTAGCTTTAATATATGTTCTTGATTTTTTGCTTTTTTGCTTCTTGATTGTTTTTGAGACAGTTTCACACTGTAACTCAGGCTGACATAGAACTCATTGTGTATTCCAGGCTTGTCTCAAACATATAGTTCTCTTCCTTCAGTCTCCTAGATCCTGGAATTAGAGGTGCTCACTATTATGCCTGGCTCAGCATATCTTAAATCTTCTATTCATTAAGTCATACACAGAAGTATTTGCTGATGATTGTATTCAGACATAGTAAAAGTGACATCAGTTTTAGTCATTCACTTTCATAATACACTTTTAAAGATGGTAGTTAAAAGTTTGAGATGGTAGAATTTACTATGTACTTGTCTATGTTCTTTGTGCAGCTTAAGTTATAATAATAAATGACTGAGCCAGTTATCTTTTCAATAACCATCCACATCTATTCTCTTTGTCTCTTTCATGTATGTAATCAGTACTAATATATAGATCATGTCCACAGAATGACTTCATGTTCTGGTCCTCTGCCAAACAAGAATACAGCCTGTGTCTTCAAGAAATTAATACTAAAATTTCAAATGAAGTCGTGCTTAGCAAGTAGGCCTAAAAGTGGAGAAGTATATACAGACTTTTGTTTGTTTCCATTGAACTAAAATTGATGCATGCAGGACCTAAATCAGTTTGATAAGATTAAGCAGAGGGTGATTTTAACATTTGTTTGATAATTTTGCATTTGTGGCAAACTTTTGATATTCTGAAATAAGAGAGCCATATATGCTTTCTGTCAGAAAGAATCTTATGCCAATTTTCCTGGCACCATATGGGGAAGAAATTCTGAGATTATTTCTGGACCTTTATAAACACAGAAACCCATTGAGAATACTAAAGAAAGTGCAGCAGATCTCTGCAGCTACGCAATGTGGGATGGCAAGCAGATGCTTGATTAGGCTGAGATGTTTGTTCAACTAATGTTATGTTCATTGCAGCAGCTTTGTAATGGAACACCATGTGGAGGAGAATGATCTGTAAAGTGTGTTTTGGACTTTGAATTTCGGTTCATTAGGACACAAGCATGTCTGAAATTTTTCAGTAGATACATTAATTGTTGTTTTATAGTCAACAATCCCTTTATACTTATCCTTTGGAAAAATTCAGATGACTGCCTGATGAATAAACAAGCACAGAGTGAATCTGAATTTAAGAAAAGCTTCAGACACTGTGGGCATGATAAATCATGCTTGTAATCTCCATACTCAGGACACTGAGGCAGGAGGATTGCTGTGAGTTTGAGGCCAGCCTGGAACACATAATAAGTTCCAAAGCAGCTTGATCTACAGTGTGGGAGCCTGTCTCAAAAAAGGAAGAAAGGGACTACCAAAATGATTCACCCAATAACAGTGCTTGCTCTGTATTCCTGACTGCCTGAGCCCAGGCCAAGGCAGAAAATCTCCGTGAGCTTGTTAATGATCTCTACATTTGCCCACCATGGCATGCATGTCCCCAAGCAGATACACTGCGCGCATGCACACACACACACACACACACACACACACACACACACACACACACACTTGCATAATCACACTAATAATAAATGGAAATGAAGGAAGAAATTGAAGGAGAGAAGGGGGAAGAAAGAAAGGGAGAGTTTCAGAGAGTAACCATAAAACAAACTGCATTATTATGCTGAAAAAAAAGTGAAAATCCCAAATATGACCAAATTTCAGTGAAATAATTGCAGTAGAAGCTATTAAGGATTCCCAATTTGTTATCTTATTCCTAATGCATAGTACAAACTGCATTACCATGCTAAAAATAATAATAAAGCCTACCTCTTATCCAATTATAGTGAAATAATTGCACCAGCAGCTATTGATTCCTAATGACTGCTTCTAGTATCTTGATATACATTCCTTTATTAATGAAATTGTCCAATCATTGGCATTTAAAACTAAGGTTTGAGTTATGATCAGTGTTCAGAAGCAGGACATCAAGGGTAGACAATAACATAAAGAAGAAACAATGGCTAGTGTATAAACATGGCAGGTTTCAAATGGAGAATTCCATGGTGAGACACTCCACTGAAATACAGGCTTCAGTACTTTAGACTTAGAAAGAATGAGTACAACCCAAATTGATTGAAGCCTGATGAAACTGCCCTCTAATGTGTAAAATGATGAATTACAGTGCACTGTGCAAAGCAGAACTTCTGAGGAAGCCATCTGTGGGATCGAATCCTCATCCTGGAATTTTTCAGTGCCAACATCTATTGAATATACACAATTTTGTCAATATCAAAGTCATTTTTGAAGATTAAAGAAGATAATACAAATTAGACAATTAAAATGGTCCTATGGAAAGATCTCAATAAATCAAGACTGTTATTCATGTAAGTTTGCCAGTCACTTACTGTCAAAAGTGTTTTTTTTAATTAAGAGATTTTCTATTCATTTTACATATCAACCACAGATTCCCCTGTCCTCCCTTCTCCCAGCACCCAGCCTTCCCCCCCCACCCAACCCCCATTCCCACCTCTTCCAAGGCAGGGTCTCCCATGGGGAGTTAGCAGAGCTTGGTAAACTCCCTTGAGGCAGGTTCAAGGCCCTCCTCCCCACACCAAGGCTGCACAATGTGTCTCACCATACGCACCAGGCTCTTAACAGCCAGCTCATGCACCAGGGACAGGTCCCTGTCCCACTGCCTGGGGGCCCCCCAAACAGTTCAAGCCAAACAATGGTCTCACTTATCGAGATGGTCTAGTTCAGTACCATGGGGCCTCCTCAGCTATTGGTTCACAGTTCATGTGTCTCCACTAGTTTGGCTAGTTGTGTCTTTACTCTTTCCAATCATGGTCCAGATATCTCTTGCTCATGGAATCCATCCTCTCTCACATCAATTGGACCCCTGGAGCCCTGCCTGGGACCCAGCCATGGATCTCTGCATCTGCTTCTATCAGTCACTGAATGAGGGCTCTATGATGACAGGGTTTTCAGCCATCCAATCACCAGAGTAGGTCAGCTCAGGCACCCTCTGGACCATTGCCAGTAGTCTACGGTGGAGTCATCTTTGTGGATTTGTGGGGATCTCCCTAGTACTCTGCTTCTCCCTATTCCCATGGTGCCTTCATTTATCAAAAGCATTGTTAAGCACATGATTTGTCTTCTCTCTCCACTGAGCCAAGTAGACTGGGCCACAGCTTTGAAAGTTAATGTCATCACACAGCAAGGAGATGTTTCCCTGCCTTCCCCAAAGAACAACACACATGTTCACTTCCATTTATGTACAATGACAACCTGTCAATTCTCAAGTTGCAATTTATCTTCTTATGGCCAAAGGCAATTTTTTAAAAAGCTATTTGACTATTAGTTACCTTTCTCTGAAGAGTGGGTTTCTTTACATTTTCCCTGTATGTATTGCCTGATTAGTATGGTGGAAGCCTGCAATTGAAGGCAAAGCAGTTGTACAAAGAAATATCTGGAAACTAATTTCTCCTAAATCATATAGAATTGCATTGATGTCAATAATAATTTGCTATATTATAGTGTATTATATAATTACATTAAATATACTATATGTAATATTAACCCAAATTTTATATGTGTGTGTGGATGTGTGCATGCATATCAATTAGTTAAAGAATCAGGAAAAACAGTGCTGTAGCATTGAAGGCCTGATCCTTAAATGAGAGATCTAAACTACAGTGAAATGCATGTTTAAATAGTATAAATTTGTGACTGGAGAGATAGCTCAGTAGTTAAGAGCACACATTACTCTGCCAGTGTACTCAAGTTCATTTCCCAGCACTATGTTGGGAGTCTGACAAAGGTTATCTAACTCTAGCTCCAGGGGACCTGACAAGTCTGGCCTCTGCAGGCACCAGCATTAATGAGCATCTACCCATAACAAATACACATACTAAAATAAAAATAAATCTTAAAGAACAAGTGTGAATTTTCAGGAATTAGTTCATTTGTAATGATTATTTATTAAAATTAACTACCACACATACTAATACCCTTTACATGTTTTATTGATTGAAATAAATAAGATTACATGAAAACTTTTTTAAAAAGCATTTACAAATTCTAAATATTTGTGTTTAGTGCTCAAAAAGCTCTAAAGGACGTTAGCTAGTTGAAAGTACATGAAGGAAGGTTTGCAGTTGGAGAGATGGCTCAGTGCTTAGGAGCATTCGCTGCTTTTACAGAAGATTCTAGTTTGATTTCCAGAACTCATGCTGGGCAGCTCACAATCACCCAAAATTTCAGTCCCAAGGAATTCAAAGCACACACACACACACACACACACACACACACACACATGAAAATAAAGCAAGTCTTCAACAGAAATACAGGAAGAAGCCTAACTAAAGGGCTCAGAGAGTAAAGGTGCTTGTCAATAAGGCTAACAGCCTGAGTTCAATACCCAGGATATACATGGTAGAGAACTGACTCCCACAAACTGCCCTCTGACCTCTATCTCTATAGGGTGTTCATATGTGTTCAAATACACAAATGAAAAAATTAATACAAATGTAAAATTTTAAAAATGATGCCAGGTGGTGTTGGCACATGCCTTTAATCCCAGCACTCAGGAGGCAGAGCCAGGAGGATCTCTGTGAGTTCAAGGCCAGCCTGGTCTATAGAGAGAGTTCCAGGACAGGCACCAAAGCTACACAGAGAAACCCTGTCTTGAAAAAAATAAAAACAAGAAAAAAAATCCCAAAAATTAAAAAATGAAGATAAATGATGGATAGAGAGATGATATGTATGTCCGTTTATGAAACCTTTTTAAAGTATTACATTGAAAGTTTGACAAAACCTCAATATATGCTCACAAAAATGTGTGAGTGTGTGTGTGTGTGTGTGTGTGTGTGTGTGTGTGTGTGTGTGTGTGTATCAAGATGATTCTTGGAAAATGAGAGGTAAATTATTTTGTACAGTGGAAGGATTAATGACTAGCCACAATTTTGCTTCCCAGATGGTGTATAAAATCCCCTGTCACATTTTTAAATGTGGAGAGAAACATCATGGAAGCACCAGACAGTGTGGTAAGAGCAGTTCGTAGGGACTTCAGTGTTTGAAATGACTCACAGGCCTTGACAGGAACTCGACAGAAGAATAGTTAGAATCCATCTGTCATGACTTTTCCACTGTGATTTCTTATCCCTGAGAAAGACAGATCTGAGTTGAAACATGCTCAGACACTTCCACTTCCATACCATTTCTGAGTTATGGTTTAAACATCAGTTCAAGATAACCAAATATTTAACCATGGCGTTTGAACGTACCATAATTTCTTAGAAACTGCCATGGATTGGGGGTTCTTTTGTGATTAGTTGTGTTCCCTGAGGGTCTGTGGTAACTTGAGGCTTGATTTGTCCTCAGAGTGTGAGGGAGGTAGGATCTAATGGGGGGTCTTTAGTCACTGGGTCATATCCTTGGAAGAGGCTTGGGAACCGATTCTCTCTCTCACTTGTTTTGTGTCTTGATTTGACTGTAGCAGGCGCCATGCTCATCAGCCCCAAAAACTGTGAGCAAAGAGAAACTGTCTTCTCTGTAAAACCAACTGTTTCAGGAATTTTGTATTAAGGAAAGGCCAACTAAAAACATAGAAACCTTTTTAATAAATCCCTGGATGTAAAATATAAATCCAGTTAAGGCTACAAAGTATCTTTGTCAGCAGAATATTTACTTTTTGTTACTTGTTTTCTTTCTGTTTTGTTGTGTTGTGTATTGTCTTGTTTGTTTAGCACGGGTTCTCTCTATGTAGCTCAGACTCTCAATTTGATCGCCCTGCCTCTGCCTCTGAAGTCCTTGAATTCCACAGTTTTACTCCACACCCAGATCAATTACACACTTTAAATTGTTAAAAACAGCTAGCTAAGCACTTGGCCGTTAACAGAAACTGCCACTAACCTCCTCTAGGCCTGAATTTCCTATCATCAGTTCCAATTTGTCTTTTCAAAATGATTGTCATGATGCTGATGATCAAATTAACTTCCTTAAATGTTCTGAAACAAAGTATTTAAACTCTTGACATGACAACATTTGTACCTCATTACTTTCATTTCCTATTTTGTCAGAAAAGAACTGTTATGGTTGAAATACCATTGCTTTTAAATTTTAACTATAACTGTATTAGTTTTTATTCTAATTTCTCGATACTCTTAAATTATAGCAATAGTAACTGTGATTTTTATAGTATTTTTAACAGAACCATGATAAATAATGCTCTACCATAAATCAAGAAGACCATTCTTTAATTAATGATATTGCACTTTTTAAAAATAATAAAGCTGAATCAAATTGGAAACTCCCATGGATAATTTATCATTCATTAACTCATGCCTGACTCATTCAATAAATATTTGTATGGCATCTACAATATATTTGACATTTTACTAAGTCAAATATAAATCAAGAAGCAAGCTGTGAGGCCTCCTCTGCCACTGACTCTAGAATGATGAAGAGCGATGAAAACTTGCTTATAGAAGTATACATTTGAATGATCTGAGTGAGTAGGAAATGTTCACCAGAAAAGATGTCATGAAAGTTGAGCTGTGAATTGGATCCATAAACCATGTATTTGTGAAGTAAAGGGAAGGAAATAGTGGCTATTATATATGCTTTAATAAAAGAAAAATACAGTAAGTTTGTGCTATAATTGCCTTTGATGATTACATCTTTGGTATAGCTATGTTAATCAGCTACTATATTAAACAGCCTACTTGTATTATCTACAGGTAAGCTAGATATCTTTACAACATACTTTTACATTTCTCAAAGTTACATTAGTTTTTACAGAAAGAAAATTGTTTGGAAACTAGTGGAGTGTTGATGCTGGCTGATTAGGTACATGTCTATTCTACTGTCCGGAAAGAAACAATAGTATATTTAATTGGTTGGTTGGTTGAAGTTTTTGAGACCGGATTTCATTATGAACCAAGTAGCCCTCAAGATCACTAGGTAGACTCAAATAACATGAAACTGAAGGTCCACTGCAATGGCCTTCAACCATTGTTGTTACATGTGTAATCTGCCATGCCTAACTTGGATCAATATAGCTCTATCAGGGTTGCTCTGTAAGAAGTTAGAAGAGAAACAGGAAGGAGATGTAAAATAAAGGGCTCCCAAAGTCATTATAAGGAATTGTATATTACAAGTATGAGGAAAAATAGATGTGACAAAAAGACCTTAGGCTTGCTTATAATGTGAACAACTGGGTGGACAAAATGACACGATTTTAATGCAAAAGGAAATGTATGTGGAGAGAAATGGTAAGTACAGTTTAAAATGGCATGATTTCATAAGACTGTGGAGACAACAGTATATCCTTTCTGTGTGGTGATATTGTGTTCCCCAATATATTGTGCACCTTAATAAATTTATCTGGGGTCAGAGAACAGAAAAGCCAGTAGACAGATATAGAGGCCAGAAAATGGTCACGCTCACATCTTTAATCCTAGCCTTCTGGAGGCAGAGATCCTTCTGGATCTTTGTGAGTTCAAGGCAACACTGGAAATAGCCAAGCATGGTGACTTACACTTTTAATCTCAGGAAGTGAGCCTTTAATCTCAGGAAGTGATGTCAGAAAGAGAAAGGTATATAAGGTGTGAAAACCAGGAACTAACCTGGTTAAGCTTGTAGACTTCTGAGCAACAAACAGTTCAGCTGAGATTCATTCTGGAGGAGGACTCAGACAGAGGCTTCCTGTCTGAGGAAACAGGATCAGCTGAGGAATTGGCAAGGTGAGGTAGCTATGGCTTGTTCTGCTTCTCTGATCTTCCAGCATTCACCCCAATATCTGGCTCCAGGTTTGTTTTTATTAATAATACATTTTAAGATTGGTGCTACATTTTTGAGATTCAGATAAGGTTTAAATAAATGATCCTGTATTGAATTGTATTAAAGTGGTAATTATTATGCTCCCTGCCAGACTGAGATTTAGATATTGATATTGCAGCTCCTCTTAATTAATGTTCTTGATTGCTAAAACATCATAAAAACCTGGAATTCGAAAACAGCACTAATATCACTTTGCATGGTACACATGTTAATATTAAAGTGTCTTTGAAACATCTTATTTCTAAAACACTTCCCTTATGGTTGAATTTAATTTTAGACTCCTTATCCGATCTCTTTTCTACGATGTATTTTTCCATCTTTGGGAGTTGTAGATTGGACTGTTTGCGGTAATTTCAGACAGGACACCAGATGCTCTAAGATGTGATGACTCAACAACTTGGAAAACATTTGAATTTAAGCAGCAACACAGTTTGCATTGGATTTCATTTTTTTTATTAGCTACAAAATATGATTGCATATCTGAACTTTGAAAACTCTGAATTAGAGAAAAGAAATTAATGCATACTGATTTTTAAACTGGCACCTTCACTGCAGATCATGTCACACAAATGACAGAGACAAGGATTCATAGTTTTGCTGAGTAAGAAATGTGAATCACACTTTTCATATGTTGCTTAACCTTTGTTTTGCTCTCTGTATTCTGACTTGAAGAATCTGGTTTCTAAATAAACAGTTTCTCTGGTTTTACCTCTAAATTTAGCCTTCCATGACTGTAGCTCGTTTGCAAGACCAGATTATTATTTGGAAAAAACTTTACAATCAGTGTCTCATGCTTGCTGTTTAAAGGCACATGTCAGTTGTGTGGGTTTGATTTTGGTTTTGTTTTTTTGTTTGTTTGTGGTTAAGTTGGGCTTGTTTTGGTTTTTGGTTATTTTCCCATAATCTCTTTAATTCTTATAATTGATACCAAAAATAAAGTAAAAAAGGAAATCAATGTAGATAGGAAACAAGAGATCACATGGTATCTGTCAACTACCTACAAATTCTACTGAAGGAAGAATATTATTCTCACTGTGCAAGAGCTATTAAAAGGCAAAACTATGATGTTACTTTTAGATTGATGAAATTAAGAATGAGCTATACTCTTTTGCTTGTAATTTACTTTATAAAATGTATTTATAAGAGTAACATTTATTTATCATAAAAAATATATACCTTTCAAAAAGCGAAGTTGAAAACCATCACAAGACTCTCCAATCCCTCTATTCAGTTTAAAAATTAAATAAAATCATGCTAGTTTCATTTCCATGCATAGAAACCAATAAACAGATAGATATTCTGGGTAATGTAGATGATAAATGATAGATGGTAGATAGATAGATAGGTAGATAGATAGATAGATAGATAGGTAGATAGATAGATAGATAGATAGATAGATAGATAGATAGGTAGGTAGGTAGGTAGGTAGGTAGATAGATAGATAGATAGATAGATAGATAGATAGATAGGTAGGTGAATGGATGGATGGATGGATGGATGGATGGAAGGATGGATGGATGGATAGATAGATAGATAGATAGATAGATAGATAGATAGATAGATAGATAGGTAGATAGGCAGATGCTACTATAACAATTGATTTGTTACTCAAACCATCTTTCACTGAAAGGTGGCCACTTTCCTCTTACCAGAAGAAAGAGAAAATTAAATTGAAAAGAATTATGACTGAAGATTTCTATTTTTATCCACAATAAAAAATAATTTCAAAATAACTAAGCAAAATATATAGAATAGTTGCATGATTTTAAGCATTCATTTTGATTTCAGACATTACTATTTGATCAGTTGATACAAGCGGGAATTGTTCATTATGTTACTACGCTCTGCTTTAGTCTCTTTCCTCTTTGAATTGCCTGTACTGGTGTCATACATTTCATGTATGTTTGTATGTGATAGGGTCACAGTATTGATATTCTGTTCTACTCTGTAGTTTAGTTTCGATTTTACATTTAAAGGGTATCAATGTTTCTTTTGAGCCATTTTCACTATAGAAAAATTTTTGTGAATAAAATTCATTGATTAAATTCTTTTTTTCCCCCAGAGCTGAGGACCCAGGGCCTTGTGCTTTGCTAGGCAAGTGCTCTACCACTGAGCTAAATCCCCAACTGGTCGATTAAGTGCTTTAATGTTATCTTCTGGGTAAAGCTAGAGATAAAGCCCAGAACCCAATACTGAGTAGGCAATTGCTCTACATCTGACCTACACTCCAGCATCTAGGAATTCCTCCACTAAATGTGTTTTATCTTTGCCTAACTGTATTCTTGCTCTATTTTTATCTCTATTTGCAAGTGTCTTACCCTTTATACCTGGAGACCTTGTCAGGATACATCATTTGAAGTCAAACTAATTTCTGTAAACCATAATTTGTAGATTTGAGCACTGACAGTTATCCTGTCAAAGTTTGAGGTCTGTCTGGCATTGTTTCTCATCAATGACCCACCATTTCTGTCGACATCGGTACATCCAAAACCAATGCAGATAAGTTGTTGCTAGGTATTTTCCTTTGCCATGTCTTTTAATAACACTCTCAATTTTTAGTTTGCTTAATTAACAGCTAAAAAAATGAATTAGTACTTTTGTGCACCTCAAAATCCAAGAACTATACCTCTTGTTATTGTTATCTAGAAACATGCTTTATTCTTATTTCCTCTAACATTATTTTTAAATAACTAACTACAGAGACTTAGGGAAGGACTCAGTCAATGGAGTGTTTGCCGTGCATTTTAGATCCAGGATTTGTGTGGAAAGTGGCATGGTAGTCCACTTGCAAGCCCACGACTCAGGACACTGAGAAAGGAGGGGTCCTAGCACTCATCAGCCAGCCAGTCTTATTCAATCAGCAAACCAGGATCCCAGTAAGAGAGCCTTTTTCAAAAATAAGGTTGATGGATTCTGAGGGAAAACACTGTAGGTTGACCTCTGGTCTCCATGCACCCCATTCACTTCTATATACATAAACACACACACACACACACACACAGAGAGAGAGAGAGAGAGAGAGAGAGAGAGAGAGAGAGAGAGAGAGAGAGAAATAATAACATTAAGATGGAAAAGCTGCTTACTTTGTTGTGTCTGGCATCTCATATAATTCACCAAATCTGCTTTCAGTTACCAAAACGGTTGTATTTCCTAAGGTTAGTGACATTGTGATGGCTTAATAGTGGTGTTCAAAAACATGACCTGGATTGTTGCAAACTTCTGCCCACCAGCCCTAATGTTCCATCTGAGCTCAACATATCTTTGTCCTAAATTAACCATGAACTGTCAATGTTTGTCAATCTGAAATTCTAATTTTTCTTGTCCTTAGAACATACCCTTAGTTCATAGATGCGTTCCCTGAATCTTTGACGGCATGTGGTACATCACAGTCTAGATGCTGTTGTTTAAGAAGAATACCCTCTACTGCCATTTCTCCATAGCTGCTTTTAGCACCAGCTGAAGGATACATTGAAATTGTTCATTGTTACCTCCATGTTTAGATTTCTTTTAATTTTGCTAAGAATCATGTTCCCCGAATTTTAACATTATTGTTATCAAATCTGTATTCTTCAGTTATACAAAACTGGCTCTCCCTCTGTTGCCTAGAATATCCTCAAACTCAAGGCAATTTTTCTGCTTCACATTCCCAGGGGCTCAGATTATGCCAGTTTATTCCTCATTAGTTCCTTAAACTAACCCTTTTTACCCAGACTGGGATCACAAGCCAAGGTTCTTTGTCGGCTTCCTGTTGTTCTTTGAAGTCTTCCATCATTTTCATTGCTCCATGTCTTTCACTTCATTTTTGGAGCTGTCTCTAATCATGTAACCACTTAAATAATTAATTTTAATTTAAGCTAAATTAATTAGTTATTAGGTATTTTCATTCAAGCACTACTTGATTCTTTAAAATCTTAGTGTACTTCTTAATGGAAAACTCTCTCACATATTTTAAGATCCACCCCATACCTCATTGATGTTTAAACATAGCTAATACTATATTATTATTATTATTAAAATTATCTAAATTTGCTATTGGTTGTTTCTGTCCTTCTTGACAAGTGGTAGAATATTTATGGGCCTGTTTAATTCCGATAAAATGATTGACTCTAGACTTTGTATCTGGGGGAACTGTGATGTTTATACCAAAGATATTCTGTGCAGGATAAGGATGCATTTGTGCTTGCCCAGTGGCTGCTCCATCCATCCTGACACCTATAGGTCTGTTTCTGCTCTTTGTAAGCTTGGAGTTCCTATAGCAACACTTAACAGGATTGTGAAATCTTAAATATCTACCCCACATTCATTCGCACACAGCCTGGGTCATGCCAAATAGTTTTATCTCCTCTCCCAGGTGCTGATCTCTTTCCTGGCCTTGCTGTGCTTGAATGTGCTGCCCTTTGATGTCTTGGTTTTTGGCAGATGCCTCAGTCCAAGCTCCAAAGGGCCACTAAAATCATCATTGTCCTGAAAGTCTTTGACGCTTTGTTTTACTGCCTAGTTTTAACTTTCTCTTAAGATTTTTCTCTCACATTGTTAGACTATGAACTCAAAGCTCATTATAAATCATGTTATAACCAGGAATACATTTAGCTAGTCCAGGAGAAAATACCAATCTTCAAATGACAGAAAAGACAGGAGAAAAACCTTGATGACATGAATGTTCTGCTTATCAACCCCATAGGTGATTATATGATTGTTTTACATTTAAGCCACTTTGAAATAGGCTTTCCTGGCATTGTTGGGGAAAGGAGGTGGGCAGGAAGTCCCACCCCTAGCTGAGGAGCTATTGACAAACGATAACAGCTGGAAAAGTCCATTTTCTTTAATAATGTGAACCCTGTTAGGTCAACTATGCTTGGGTGGATGTGTACACACCCAAGAGTATATGTACAGCACAAAAATGAGCTGTTTGTTGTTGTTATTTTAAAGTGAAGACCCATTGTTGGAGAGTAGGGAAGTAGAGGGTGGAGTGGATTGGTGAGCTAATGGGAGGCGGCAAATATGATCCAAATACATTGCATGACACTCTCAAATAACTAATAATAATTTTTAAAAGCAATGTCTTTTCCATTACATTAAGTGAACAGCATTTTTTATGACCCAATGATGAGCTTCTTCATTTGCATCACTAACTCTTCCCACTTACACGTTAAACTTAGGACCATAGTGCTGGAAATTGCTGACTTACCTTTCATGCAGAATGTTAAAACAAAGATTCTAGCAGGACAAGTAAAAACTGGTGCACAGATTTTCAAACTGGTTGCTTGAAAGTATAGGGAATATAAATGGGGCTTTGCTATAAATCTATTTTGGTTATTGAGATCAAATTTAAGTACATTATTCTATAATGAATCAACAACCTTAAAAATACTTAAATATATCAATGAAAAATCATGTTTATCTCAATTTACCATATACTATTTAAAATATTTTAAGGGTTGAACACAACTGGAAATGAAAGGTAGGCAAAATTAGTCTGATTTTTAAGAAGACTACAAAAATGGGTGTAATAGTGAAGTCAAACAATAATTACATTATATATTGAACATAAACTGAAAATGATAAAATGTTCTGTAGTTGGATGAAGGGCAAGAGAGAAGAAATGTAATAATGCAAATCATCTAATTTGTATTTAAACTCTATTTGGCATTAATAATTTATCAAACTTAGTTCATAATACAAGTCAGATATTTTAATTATGCTTAGGTTGTACTTTTGTAAAAATAAAGAAAACTAGGATATCAAGTAGACTTTCTTCTGTTACGTGCATTTACTCATCATTCCATACTCCTTTTGTTATGTTTGTTTTAGAATTAAAATTATACAATGTGGCGTAGGAATGCAGCTCAATTGGTAGAGTGCTTGCCTATCTTTCCTGAACCCACAGGACTGAGTTTAAAACAGTTTAAACTCAGTTTGATGGCACACTTGGAACATAGAAGCAAGAGAATCAGAAGTTCAAAGTCACTGTCTGCTGTTTAGGTACCTCAAGGTAAGCTTGCACTACATGAGATCTTGTCCAAAAAAATAAAAAATGAAAGTAAAAAAAACACAAGGATGCTCATAAATTTGCATTATAAAAGTTAAAAGAATTATTAACAGTGTAAAAATTAAAAGAAGTATAAATAAAACCATACAATATTTACCGAGCACCTACCGAATACCATAGTTTTACTACCTATTCTCACAATACTGTCATCAACTCTATGACCAGAAGTTTTTAGTGTGTTTTGTAGTTGAGAAGAATAAGTATAACTTTTCTCCATATGAATTGGTTGTGATAAACTGACACAAAATAATTAGAAATATAAAGCAAATTGGTGTATTAAAAATCATGACTTCATAACAACTAGTATGTTTTCTGGTCTTCTTCATCCTGGGAAGCAAACACTTCATAACTAATCCATTTTAGTACTTAAAACACTGAACTTTTGATTTCCTTTGATCTGGTGATTTTTTTCCCAGCTTATTGGCCAGTTGGTCTTTTTTTTTTTTTTTTTTTTTTTTCCTGTCTCCTTTAGCTTTGCCTAATGACATGAGGACAAAACTGCTCTGTGGAGAGGTTAATGATGTAGAGAAAAGAGGGGAAATCAGAAAGCTGCTTCACAGGGAAGCTGGTGGCTTCTGTGAGAACACCCAGATGTTGAAAAGATTAATACCATGTTGGGAAATGACTTGAGCCTGAGACAAGGGATTACTGGAGAGTGCAGTGAAAGGGCACAGTGTCTAAGAGTGGTAGCTGCATGTTGAGAGGTTAATCACCCTGCTGGCCTCAGAGCCTGGATGATGTCTATGCTAAAGGCAACAGGGTGAAAGCATAACATGAGTAGCATTTCAAGGAAAGAGGCTTCGTATGAATGGCAGTGCTGGGACAGTGTAGGGAGAAGGCCTCACCTACACCTTCTAGAGGTGTTCATAAACAGCACAGTTTCTCATCTCTGTGCAGTAACTTAACATTAGAGATGCATCGCATGACCTTCCCATCTCATTCCCAACCTTGCAATTCTATAAAGAAATATAATATTCCCTAAAAACTGCTCACAAATTCCATTAAACTTCAGTTACCATTCTCAATAGTAAGCTGTGGCAAACGATTTCTTCTAAATTTTCTGACTTTATAAACTTCAAATCCTCAGTGGCTGTAAAATTTCCTCTTTCATAAATATTAAGTAAAACTATTCTAGCTGTAGAAGTTAGCAATGTTTTAAAATAAGACTCTAGTGTGAACTTGATTTTTAGGTATGAGTCAAAGGGGATACTGTAAAAAGCAGAGTTTTGTGTTTTGCTTTACAATTCTTTACATGTGTGTTCCAAACTAATGGCAAATTCAAACGTAAATAAAAATGTCTGGAACTCAACATGGGTAAACATAGTGAGGCAAGCTCTCTCTCTCTCTCTCTCTCTCTCTCTCTCTCTGTGTGTGTGTGTGTGTGTGTGTGTGTGTGTGTGTTGATGTTGGTGTTGTGCTCTTTTGTGGTGTCTGACACCTAGCTCCCAAATAAATCACACATAGGGTTTTTTCTTAATTATGAGTGTCCAACCTTATCTTGGCTTAGTTTCTAGCCAGCTTTCCTCAATTTATTCTGACTACTGTAGTTAGAGTTTTCCTACCTGGCTCAGAGTCAGGACAAATCTCTCTTACCCGCCAGTCCCACAGTCGCTCAGACCCAACCAAGAAAGCACACAGAGACTTACATTGTTTACAAACTGTATGGCTGTGGCAGGCTGCTTGTTATCTACTTTTTCTATCTTAAATTAACCCATTTCTGCTTATCTATACTTTGCCACATGGCTTGTGGCTTACCAGTGTCTTTACATGTTGCTTCTCATGGCGGCGGCTGGCAGTGTCTCCCTCCAGTCTTCTACTTCCCAGAATTCTCTACTCTCTTGTCCCACCTATACTTCCTGCCTGGCCACTGGCCAATCAGAACTTTATTTACACAGAGCAATATCCACAGCAGACTACCTTTCACCTCTGGGCTTTTCCCGTTCTCTAACATCAGTAAATTTTATTCTTACCCCATGGCCTGTTGTGTAGCTGAGTGGCTGGCCCCTGGAGTCCTCCTCCTTCACTGGCTGCTCAATCTTAGATCTTTCCTCCCCATTTTTAACTCTATACATACTCTCTGCCTGCCAGCCACGCCTATCCTTTCTCCTGCCTTGCTATTGGCCAGTTCTTTATTAAACCACCAGGTGTTTTACACAGGCACAATAACAAAGCTTCATAGAGTTAAATAAATGCAACATAAACAAAAGCAACATACCTTAAAATAATATTCTGCTAGTGTGTGTGTGTGTGTGTGTGTGTGTGTGTGTGTGTGTGTGTGCTGTGTTTATGTGTTTGTGTGTGTGTACAGATCAGAAGTTAGACCAACAATTTGGCACTCTTTATGACTTAAATACCATATTTAATTGTTATAAAGATGAAGGACATGAGATATTTGAAGATTCTCAATCATTCCTAGAGATTAGCCAGAAGGATGGAGAGATAGAAGAATGTTGTTGTTGAATATATACATTTTGAAACATTGTTTATGTCAGAAAAAGGCATGATTTGTTGTTGCTTTCATGAACAGTGCTTATCATTGAGGGTTTGATTCCTCATTCAGCAGCTGTCCTTGTAAACTTGATTGATTTACTTAGGAAGTATGTGCAGGACAGTCATCGAGTATAGAGAACACTGACATGTTCTTGTGTCCTTATTAAGATATATTTGGAGAAGTGATTGCACTTGTAACCTGTAACCAATTCTACAAACTAATATGGATGTCTACAAAAGTGAATGAAGTGGTGCTGCACACTCAAGATGTGTGACTGGCTTTTGAGCTATATTCCCAGCCACTACTTATGCTTTTAAAATTCTGATACAGGTTACAACTACATTGCCCCAAGCTAGCCTTGAGGGTGGGCTGTAGAATAAGAAGGCCTGGAATTTGAAATCTTCCTATCTTACTCTGAAGAGTAGCTGGAATTACAGGCCTGCATCAGAGGGGCCAGTTAAATTCTTAGTTTAAAAATACTAAAATGTAGGCTGTCGCTTTGTCTTCTTGACCATGTCCTTTGCTCTACAAAAGCTTCTCAGTTTCAACAGGTCCCATTGATTGATTGTTTCTCTCAGTGTCTGTATTATATTTAGAAAGTGATCTCCAGTGCCAATGCGTTCAAGAGTACTTCCTACTTTCTCTACTATCAGGTTCAGAGTAACTGGGTTTATGTTGAGGTCTTTGATCCACTTGGATTTAAGTTTTGTGCACGGTGACAGATATGGATCTATTTGCAGCCTTCTACACATTGACATCCAGTTATGCCAGCACCAGTTGTTGAAGATGCTTTCTTTTTCCATTGTACATTTTTGGCTTCTTTGTCAAAAATTATATGTTCATAGGTGTGTGGGTTAATGTCAGGGTCTTCAATTTGATTCCATTGGTCCACATGTTGGTTTTTATGCCAGTACCAAGCTGTTTTTATTACAGTAGCTCTATAGTAGAGCTTGAGGTCAGGGATTGTGATGCCTCCAGAGGTTGTCTTATTGTACAGGATTCTTTTGGCTATCCTGGGTTTTTTGTTTTTCCATATGAAGTTGAGTATTATTCTTTCCAGATCTGTGAAGAATTGTGTTGGTAATTTGATGGGAATTGCGTTGAATCTGTAGATTGCTTTTGGTAAGATCGCCATTTTTACTATGTTAATCCTGCCTATCCATGAGCATGGGAGATCTTTCCATTTTCTGACATCTTCTTCAATTTCTTTTTTCAGGGACTTAAAGTTCTTGTCATATAGGTCCTTCACATGCTTAGTTAGAGTAACCCCAAGGTATTTTATATCATTTGTGGCTATTGTAAAGGGTGATGTGTCTCTGATTTTCTTCTCAGCCTGTTTGTCTATTGTATATAGGAGGGCTACTGATTTTTTGAGTTGATCTTGTATCCTGCAATGTTTCTGAAGGTTTTTATTAGCTGTATCAGTTCCTTGGTTGAATTTTTGGGGACACTCATGTATACTAACATGTCATCTACAAATAGGGAGAGCTTGACTTCTTCCTTTCTAATTTGTATCCCCTTAATCTCTTTATGTTGTCTTATAGCTCTGGCTAGAACTTCAAGTACTGTATTGAATAAGTATGGGGAGAGGGGACAGCCTTGCCTTGTTCCTGATTTTAGTGGTATTGAGTTTCTCTCCATTTAATTTGATGTAGTCTGTTGGCTTGTGTAGATTGCCTTTATTATGTTTAGGTATGTTCCCTGTATTCCTGATCGCTCCAAGACCTTTATCATGAAGGGGTGTTGGATTTTGTCAAATGCCTTTTCTGCATCTAGTGAGATGATCATGTGGTTTTTTTCTTTGAGTTTGTTTATATGGTGTATTACATTGACAGGCTTTCGTATGTTGAACCACCCTTGCATCCCTGGGATGAAGCCTACTTGATCATGGTGGATAATTGTTTTGATGTGTTCTTGGAGTCTGTTTGTCAGAATTTTATTGAATATTTTTGCATCAATGTTCATGAGGGAGATTGGTCTGTAGTTCTCTTTCTTTGTTGCATCTTTGTTTGGTTTAGGAATCAGGGTAATTGTAGCCTCATAGAAGGAATTTGGAACAATTTAAAGAGTATTGGTTTTAAGTCTTCTTTGAAGATCTGGTAGAATTCTGCAGTGAAACCATCAGGTCCAGGGCTTTTTTTGGTTGGGAGACTTTTAATGACTGATTCTATTTCCTTAGGGGTTATTGGACTATTTAAATGGTTTATCTGGTCTTGATTTAACTTAGGTATGTGGTACCTATCCACAAAAGTATCCATTTCTTTTAGATTTTCCAGTTTTGTGGAGTAGAGGTTTTTGAAGTATGAACTGATGATTCTCTGGATTTCCTCATTGTCTGTTGTTATGTCCCCCTTTTCATTTCTGATTTTGTTAATTTGGATGCTCTCTCTGTGTCTTTTGGTTAGTTTGGATAAGGGCTGTCTATCTTGTTGATCTTCTCAAAGAAACAACTCTTTGTTGCATTAATCCTTTGTATTGTTCTCTTTATTTCCATTTTATTTATTTCAGCTGGGGTACTTTGCTTAGTCTGGAAGGAGGTGACAGGACCTGCCTGTACTGAATACACCAGGTTTAAATAAATCCCCAGGGGTGCCTTGATCCTGGAGGACATGGGAATGGAGGGGAGGGCCTGGGGGCAAGGTGGGGGTGGAGGTGGGAGGGGGAGGACAGGGGAACCCATGGCTGATGTATAAAATTTAAAACACATAATAATAAAGAAAAAAATACTAAAATGTGGAACACTGGCATTAGATCATCAATCTATTATAAAAACTATAATATGAATAAAGAAATAAGAATACACTTTTGGCCTAAAGTTTATGACTTTGTCTCCAGTTTTCCAAGTAGTGAAACAATTCATAAAATATAAAAAATGTGATTTTTTTGTGAGGAGTGTTTGAAAGAGTGAGTGTAAAGCCTGCATAGTTTCTGGGGAGACACTGCAACAATCCTCTCTTCTGGGTTGGGAATTTACATTGAGGTTGTGTAGGAGATCCTCAAGGAAATGTGCATATCATGTATTTGACAAGTATTGCTGTGAAGAACATGTAATAATTAGGAATGTACATATCCAATACTTGCCTGGATAATTACACAAGAGATGGAATGAGGTGTTAAACGTATGTTTTCACTTGTCCGCTGTAGCTTTTTATCTCCTGTGTTCTAGGCCAGAACACATGTTTCATTTTCACAGCTCCACCTATGTTGTAGGCAGCAAGTTTTTTAAAATAAAAATAACATTGTGAATTAAATGTTGTATGACATGTTCAATTCCAGAGGGCTGTACAGTCCCTTGACAGTCCTACAATCACCAGAACTCTAGAGCCTTAAAGTAGATGCAAACACTGTATGTTCAGACATGTTTCCAATGTGGAGGAAATTGGAATGATGGGAAGATTTGATACAGGATACAATGACCTCACACTAAGTCTCCAAACTTCACAGCACAGCATACCAAAGAGCAGGTCCCCAAAACTTTCCTATGAGTTCATGGTAAATACTGGAGGTGCATATAAATAATTATACAGAGGCGAATTTAGAGTACTAAAGTTTTGAATTGTGATTATTTAGAAAAGCATACTTCATTGCTTAATGAGTTTCTTTCCACATCTGCCAGCCTACATTTAGTTGTGAGCACTGGCTACCACAGTTACACAGTGGGGTGAGAACCTACAGGGCTGGAAAGGATTTTTCCTATTAATAGACTTAATATTAAGCTGATGGTTAAAACAAAACACTATCTGCTGGTGTGTATGGGTGATTACAGCTAGGGTCTGATAATGCCAGTTCAAACTCAGTACAGAATCTCCACAGTATCCCAACAAATACACCTCACTTTTGCATGTGAATTTTTGCTGGGGTTCCTCTTCTATCGCATCTGCCTTTGTAACAGTGTCGCACTGTCCTAGTTAATGGAACTCAATATTGTCTTGTCACTACTGAAGTCATCTAATTTGTTTTCCTATATTCATGAGTATGTTATCAAAGCATCTATTTGTATTTTAATTTTTTTACTAAGTGTAACTAGCATTAATTCATTATTTAATGGATTTCTATAAAATTGTTAAATCATTGATTCAATATTAATGTCTGGATTGTCTCATCACCTCAAAAACTTCCTATATCTCTACATCAGTCTTTTCCCAAATTCCAAACCAGCCCTGAGTTTCTAACTCTAGTCTGCATTTATATCACATACATAAAATCTTATTTCTATGACCCACAACCTCTTCTTAGCATAATTATTATGTGATTTAATCATACTATAGATACACATCCCAATTATTTATAGTTTGGGACTCTTATGAAGAACACGCTATGAGCATTTGAATACATGGTTCAGTGTAGGACTATACGGGTGCTCCTCTTAAGTAAATGCTGAGATGTAGAACTGCCAGTTCACGGATAACTACCTATTCCACTGTATAGCACAGAGACAAATAGCTGAATCATTTTGCTTTCCAACAGGCAAATGGGAGAAAGCTACTTGTTCTACATGTTTGGTTCAACATTTGGAATAGGGAAGTGATGCAGACCAAACCCAAGAACCTGTGTACATAGGGCAAAGTCTGTCACTTAGCTATACACCTGGATTCGTCATGAAGGGTTCCAATTTTAGCTTCTGTTTTTGTTTATATGGTTTAAATAACATTTTGATTTATGTATGGGAAAATAGTGAAAAATAATTAAACATAACTAAAGGTAGTCTCTCTGTCTCATATATGTGGACATATGCAAGCATGGTTAATGTTCATACACACATCTCTATAAGTAATACATAAGTTTAGATACATTAAAATATACATGGAGTTAAAAGATATTTAACCTGTCATTAAGAGATAAAATAAACTCATGTATAAAATTTATACACACAAATAAAATAAAACACAAAGGGGCTGGAGAGGAAGTTCAGCATTTAAAAACACTTGCTGCATTGTCAAGAACCAAGTTGGGAGTTCTGTTCCCAGTACCCACATCAGGTAGCTCACAACTGCCTGTAACTCTAACCTTAGGGGATTCAGTGTCCTCTGCTGGTCTCCTCAAGGAGACCTCCGCACACTACCCCACCCACACCCTTCTATCAAAGTCAAAACAAAAATAAATCCTTAAATATAAATAAAAAGACACATGGGTTTGACAGAAAAAAAAAAACTGGGTTTTTTGTTTGTTTGTTTGTTTTTTGGTTTCTTTGGTTTTTGTTGTTGTTTTTTAATTCTAAAATAGGAATCAAACTTAAGTAGCCATTTTTCCAATGTTTTGAAACTGGCTCATGGTGGGGAAGGGAAGCCTAAATCAGGAAGGAAACAGAGTAATAAAGCAGAGGAAATGACATTTGAGAGAAAATGCAAATGCTAAAACCTGAGGGGACCACTTGTCTGGCGTCTCTTAAAAAATACAGAAGTATGTGCTCTGCAACCAAAAGCTGTCTGATGTCTCTAGCTGAGGGCCTGCACCTGACAAGAGCAGGGCCCACTGGCAATCATGGTCCTCAAGCCAGCTTCCCACACTTTTCTGCACCCTGATAGACGGCAACAACAGGTGGAGTCCTGCTGCAATAAAAAAGCATTTGCTGGGAACCAGGCACAGATGTGTGCCGGCCACAGAGTTATGTGGAAAGTTTTATAATTTGAGAAATGAATCATAGAGTAGAACCACTGCTGAATCAGGAAATAGAATAGTAAGGAGTCGAGGAGTGCTTTGATGATGAACAGATTCCATTTATGAGACCAAATTAGTCAGCATCATTTCTTACATTTTCAAAAAAAATTGCTTCCCAACCTGTATATTTTTATGTTTGATATGTGTGTCAACACACTGGTAGTGAAGATATGCTATAATTAAACTTCAGAGTCTAACTATAGGAGTGAGAGTTGCTACCTCTTATATTCTCTCTCTGCTTTCATCTTTTTTTGTGGTTTTAGACTTTATCCCTTTTCACCTATTTGTAATTTTCATTTGTGCTAACTATAATAGAATGCTGATGATGAGTAAGGTTAATTAATTGGAATCTTAGAACTACCTCAAAACTTGTAACTCTCAATTGACTGCCTAAGTTAAGAGTCCCTCTTGAATGTAAACATTCTCAGTGCTCCATGATGGTGACATGGAATGGACAGCACAGTTTGCATCAACTGAGTTGGACTTGGTAACCCAGCTGTAAATTAAAAGGAAGCACATGAATTATGAACCAAAGGCTGTGGAGCCCCCAGCTGGAGCAGGCCCTCTGGATAAGTGAGACAATTGAATGGCTTGAACTGTTTGGGAGGCACCCAGGCTGTGGGACCAGGACCTGTCCTTGGTGCATGAGCTGGCTGTTTGGAACCTTGGGCTTAACACAGGGACACTTTGCTCAGTCTGGAAGGAGGGGACTGGACCTGCCTGTACTGAATCCACCAGGTTTAAATGAATCCACAGGGGTGCCTTGATCCTGGAGGACATGGGAATGGAGGGGAGGGGCTGGGGGGAAGGTGGGGATGGGGGCAGGAGGGGGGAGGACAGGGGAACCCATGGCTGATGTATAAACTTTAAAACACATAATAATAAAGAAAAAAAGAAAGAAATATATGTTATTTAGTAGCAAAAAAAAAAAAAAAGTGGTGGTGAAGTCCCTCACACAAAGATGCAGCAGCTGGCCGGGTTGATCATCGTTGCATTAATGCAGCCCCTATAGTTTGCCTGGCACTACCTAAGGACTCTCAATGCTTCTTCGTTTTTCAGATCACCTTACTGTAGATAGCCACCTTGGAGACAAAGAAAATCTGGAGAACCACATTTGCTCAGGATGGCCTTTATCAACCAGAAATATACATGTGCATTGTTTAATTATTTGAGCATGTTTCTATGTTGCTAGTCATATTAAAACAAAATAATTATTATTTTCCCATTGAAGAACATTTCTATTAGAAATATGTATAGTTGAGGGAAATCTTACCAAACATTTTCTAGTGTCTATACAGATCAGGGGTTGTAGTTAGTTTTCCTGCCTGGCCCACAGTCAGGACAAGTCTCTCTCACCCGCCAGGCCCATAGACGCTCAGAACCAACCAAGTAAACACACAGAAACTTACATTGCTTACAAACTGTATGGCCGTGGCAGGCTTCTTGTTATCTACTTCTTCTATCTTAAATTAACCCATTTCTATTAATCTATACTTTGCCACATGGCTGTGGCTTACCAGTGTCTTTACGTGTTGCTTGGCATGGCATGGCGGCGGCTGGCAGTCTCTCCTCCCCCAGCCTTCTACTTCCCAGAATTCTCTTCTCTCTTGTCCCACCTATACTTCCTGCCTGGCCACTGGCCAAACAGAACTTTATTTACACAGAGCAATATCCACAGCACTTCCCCTTTTCTTTTTTTGTTAAAAGGAAGATTTTAACTTTTACATAATAAAATTACATATAACAAAACAATTATCAAGCAAGAATTATAGTTAAAATATATAGTCTATTTGTTTTGGCAAAATTAAACAAAATATTTTATCTATCCTATATGTGTGAGTCTAAGGTTTTTATATCTAACTTATCTTTTATCATAACTGAGGAAATTATAACTATCTAGTCTTCAACCACATCAAAGACCTCAGGATATATTATTACCTGAGAAACAGGAGAAGGATACAAGTAACTTTCGGGAGTCTTGCAGGGTAGACAGAGACAGCTGGCAGCCTGGACAGTCACCTAATGTTCCTTTGTAAAGTTGGGGCATTTGTCTTCAGCCCACAGGGCTAGAGTCTCTCGGTCACTAGGGTTCAGATTTAAAAGCTTTCACTGACAGTCTAATGCTGTGTCCTGAGGTACACAGTATCTCATTTATGTGCTTAGTACTGAGGAGGTTTGTTTGCACTTTTAAACAACAGTTGGCCAAGTGCTCCATCAGTGTCAACTATAGCCTTATATGTGACAGGTAGGAATTGATTCAGCAAGGTTCAATACACATGTTCCCCAGCTACTTCAAACATTAGGTCTTCAGGTATCTTTACTACAATGAAGACTCTAGTTGTATTTTCTGTTTGTAGGCATTTGTGTTGCTTGCTACAAAGTCACAGATTTGTGATGTAAGCAGTAGACCTTACTGTTTTCTTAATACTTAATTTGCTCTAGTGTCCCTGGGACACTTAGAGCAGCTGAAATGTTGACATGTTGATCTCTAACATTTACTTTTTTATTAGCCTGCCAGGTTTGCATGGGATAAATAAGCCTGAACAAAGAGGAAATGTTCCACATAGTTTTTGTTCTAGCATAGGAAACAATGAATGATGATCCACTTCTCTATTCTCACTACAAATGGTTTTATAGAGTCATTTTTGAGGACAATTGTTGTGGAATATTATTTTAACTAAGCAAAGATACGTTACATTTGTCCATGCTGAGGAACATTACTTTAACTATGTGAGAGGGAGGTTACATTTGTTTCTGCTCCTTTTGTTAACTATGTAAAGATGTGTTACATTTGTTTGTGCTATAGTTGTTTAATTATGTAAAGATGTGTTGCATTTGTTTCACCTTCCTGCCTAAGGTACCTGATTGGTCTAATAAAAAGCTGAATGACCTATAGCAGGGCAGGAGAGGGATAGGCAGGACTGTTGGGCAGAAAAAATAAATAGAAGGAGAAATGTACAGGAGAGAGAGAGAGAGAGAGAGAGAGAGAGAGAGAGAGAGAGAGAGAGAGAGGAGGAGGAGGAGGAGGAGGAGGAGAAGGAGAAGAAGAAGAAGAAGAAGAAGAAGAAGAAGAAGAAGAAGAAGAGGAGGAGGAGGAGGAGGAGGAGGAGGAGGAGGAGGAGGAGGAGGAGGAGGAGGAGGAGGAAGAAGAAGAAGGAGAGAATGAGGAAAACAAGATAAAAAGAGGGATATGCCTGGGGCCAGAAGCCAAGCAGCTGACAGACATGAGAAGTGGCAAAGTAGGACATACAGAAAGAAAGGTAAAAAGCCCTGAAGCAAAATGTAGATAAAGAGAAACAGATTAAAATAAGAGCTAAGCAAAGGCCAAGCATTCATGACTAATAGTAAGTCTGTACCATGATTTGGGACCTGCTTGATGGCCCCAAGAAAGAAAGCCTGGTACAGACAATTGTCCTTTTAAAAAATACTAAGATATAATGTTTTAGTCTTTAAGTTCAAAAACAACTCTGAAAATAAATATATGCATCAAACTAGAAAACTGGATTTGTTAACCACAAGCAACAAGTGGATTTCTATTTTATGAATTAATTAATTTCTCATTTTTAAAGATCAATATTTATTTTATTTTAGGAAGAGTCTCACTATGTAGGCCTGGCTTGCCTGAAACTTCTGGTATTAACCAGGCTATTTTTGAACTCCTAGATCTACCTGCCTTGGTCGCCTAAGTATTTAGATAATAAAATGCTAGTAATATTTTAGTTTCACAGATTTATATTTTCCAGGTCCATTTTTAATCTCTATCTCACTTAATTCTGAAAGCACCTCTTCAGAAACTTAAAGATACAGAATTTATTTCCTAATTTTGTAGAGGATTTAAAAAACAGATACAACATAGAGCTAAAGGACTTGGGGCAAATAAAGAAAAGAACATGTAAAGAAACCAAGGCTGGGGTTGATTTCAACTCAAAGACATCACAACAGTAGGCAAAGCTGCATTTGGATCACCTACCTTTCCTCTTCTAAAGTCCCTAATGTGGGCCCTTTAACTAGAAGTGCTCACTTGCAATAAGTTAGTACCCAAGGAATCATTATGCATAGCTAACTGCTATTGCAGCCATCTTTTAACAAGCATTTCAAAGGAAGGACCTTGATTCCATAACAAAAAATATCACAAAGGGGGAACTCACTATTGTATTTGAGGAGTTTAACAGTATCTCAGCTAATAAATTGGCTATCATCCTTGTCCTGCATAAAGATAAGGGGATGGGACATGAAGACGCCCTTTTCAGCTTGCCAACTTGCAATTACTCCAAGACAGAGCACAGTTTTGTTGTGATTGATGAAGAGCCATAGGAAGAAAGGGCTTAAGTGGAAGGATTTTATTAGGTTCTGAAATGACATCCCTAACTGTAGTGCTAAGGTAAAAATAAGCATAAAGACATCTTAAGCAGATAGTACGAACTCAGACTCATGAATTGCTTCCAATGTCCTTCTTTTCGCTTGCTTTTCCATCATAAATAGGGACAGAAACTACTTAATTCTCAGGCTGCTGTGCAACCTTTCCTGCTGTGTACTTTGATCACATGTAGAATAAGAATAAGATACCTTTAAAACCTCAGTGGATTGCCATAGAATGCTGTTATTGAACATTAAAACATGCAATAACTGCACACTCCAAGGTAGAAAAGCACCAGAGTGAGATAAAGAAGTGTACATTTCACGGGTACTGACATAATCACTCTGATCCTGAGCAATCATCTCCGAGTTGTACAGTGTTTCTGAATCAGTCCCCTTTGCACTTAAGAATTCATATCTCAAGGTATAGGATCGGTTTTACCACCCCATGTTGGGTCCAGATCACTGGTCCAGAAAATAAGGCCTTGTGTCTGTTCCCAGGGTCTGAGGTATTAGTTGAATCATCTCTGCAAAGCTGGGTCTCCTTCGCCAGTGGTTCAGGCTGCAAAACTGTTGGAGGAAAACAATTTCCAACTGACCCTTGAGGCAATTATTTTCAGGCTTGGAAACCTGAAATTTGTCTACACTCAGTACCGTTTTCTATTTAAATAGCTATAAATTACTAATGCCTTTTTTGAAAAGTAACAATTTTGAAATCAATGAAGTCTTCTAAAATGGAAGGAATGTCTACAGCCTTGAAAATAAGGCAGGGCTTTTTTGCATGCTTTAATTTCTTCTTAGGCTTTGGTTTTATGTGAAAATTTACTTTCAACTAATTCTATGAAGAACCATTTAGGACTATTATACAACTGACAGTTTGAGACCAGCTAGACATAAATAATGAAAGAATAGTTTTTTGGGCATAGTTTAAGGGTAAAGCATACTTGTCTTAAGAAACAAACAAATGTTATACTTCATCCTACTAGCATGCGTATGAGAAATTTTAGATGCAAAACTCATTTGATGTAGTCCCAGAGTAGTTTTAAAATGGACAAATTCGATGAGATAGATCTATTAATGAAGTTTTCAAAGACAATGAAAGACAACCTAGACTGCACCCTGGAGTGAGAATGCTCTCATCCCTGTATTTCTCCTGAGCTTCTTCTAGGGTTCTAGGAACTGGTGTCAGGTAACCAAGTCAGTAAAGGGTGTGTGAGGCAAAGGGAAGATGAACTTTGCTTGCTGAGCAGCACAGCCTGGCTGCCCTGTGGGCGAAACATAGGATGGCCTGATACTCAGGAAAAACAGCTTCTTGAGAAGAGATACCTGACATGTCCAGATCTATACCCAAGCAAGAAAATTCAACATATGATTCCCTCAGTGGGCTAGAATTTATTGTATCTTGATGTGACAGCTATGTACACATTCCTGACAAACAGATATTTTATGGCCTTTTGACTTGAGAATCTCAGTTCCACATAGCATAAATTGACAAAACATTTGTCAATAATAAAGAAACAGAAGACCCTTTATAGCAGCATAGCTTGTATATAACTTTTCTAAACTTCCTTGGCCATTTCTCCTAAGTAGATTGGTAACTTCATTTTATACTAATCAGGGTTGAGTGTTTTATTAATTTTACATAGCCACAGAATTTAAATATGATGTCACTATTATTATACTTCATTTTGTGGATAGAGAGATCATTGTTGGGTGGAATTTATTACAGGTATAAAACAATCTAATATTCCAATTCAGTCAGAGACAGAAAAGAATCACTGAATTCTAATTTCTATATTATTTTCTTTGAACATATAGATATAACATATTTCCACCTATATACAATTAGAAAACATAATACACAGATGACACTGTACTACTATTTTGAAGGATACTTAGGTATTTGTGAGAAGTATCTAAAGAAACAAATTTCTGTTTTTATGGGGAGAACAGGATGAGAGAAGAATAGATATGTCATGAGCACAGACGCAGAGAAGGCTGGTGGAATTATGGCATGAAGAAGAGAACAAGAACAAGGCAACCTACTGCCTTCATGAAGAAGAATACTCTATATTACAACTTGCCATGTTCAGTTCCAGAAAACACAGAGGGTATAAGTGAATTTCCACAGATGAATTTTGCAGAGATTGAAGTAGTGTACATAAGCAGTTAGTAATTATGGGACTATGAAAAAAATGAAATATTATCCAAAAAGGAAAGGTTACAGATAACAATTAAAATAACATATTCAGTTTCCTTATACCCTGTCACAGAACTAGTTTGCCCTGCTGTGTTCATAGTCTAAGATAGAGGATAATTTTAATTATTATGTTAAGTGGCCAAAGCCATATGTATTGTTCAAAAGGAAAGAAGCACAATTTTTTATATACTTATGGGATGTTCCAAAGTCTTATAATTTTCAAGAAGCTAAATGTTTTTTTTTTTCTGGTGGTTAGATGGTATTTTTAAATGATAAATATTATTCACATCACTTATAGTGTAAACTAACATGGTGATAGTTAAAATATCATTAATTCAGCTAAAATATCAAGTCTTCTGAAATACGTTGTGTTTTAGAGAAATCATGATACAAGGTTATTCTTCAAAAACAAATGCCACATTTGCATTTGGAAGAATTAGTCTGTGTGACAATATGCCCCTAAGTGTCACTGAAGAAAGATGTGGGTGATCCCTTTAAGTAATCAATAAGCAGTAGGAGGTGGGCTCATCTTTGCTTTTCAGATGTTTCGCCCATTAAACTATATATGAAATCAGCCAATATTTTTCAAAATTTTGCATTCAATAGCTGCTCATTCTTAGAAGTAAAAAAGCTAGTACAGACTCAGAAGTTAAGATAGAAAATTCAGTTCTACCTATAATGTATACATACATATTGGCCCATGCTGACCAGTGACCAAAGTCATATGAGCCCATGGAACCTATAGTATCCAGAGTATTTAGTACCCTCTCCTCTAGAAATGCATTAGCATGCTAATTAGCACCTGTAAGAAGTTCCCTTGGGGAAGCAGCTTCTCTTTCTGTGATTAGTTAACACTGGTTAACAGTGGTATTGAGATAATAAATGGGAAACTTCACAGATGAGTAACTCACAAATTTCAAACTGAGCAAGAGTCTGGGTAGTTTGATGAAATATCTCAAGAATCTCCATTTAGATGGGCATCATCCCTGTATCCAGCCTTTCCTTGACTGTATCCTGTCACTCTCTAGCAATCTTGGTCAACAGTACAGGGGCATCTGAGATCTTGTGTTCAAAAGTCCCTTATTTTACTTCATGGTGATTGCAAAATGCAAAATAGTGATGCTAGATATTCAAGGAGAAGCTACAGAGCACTTTCTTTAAGTGGAAAGGAGAAAATGTACAACTTTAGGAAGAAAAAAATCACATATGTTCATATAAAATACTTTATTATGAAGTTGCCAAGAACAATAAGATATTCTGACAGAAACAATATCCCCATCGCTTCCACTGCAGAATATTGAAACTGTCTTGTTTTATTACTACGACTTTTTTTCACACCCCATTGTGCCTAATTGTTAAGTGAAGCTTTCTCATCTCATACAGGACAAAGCAAAGCATGGATAGTACTGCCTAAAGTTTCAGACGTCAAACCAGGGCCTCAGTGGGAGCACACCCCTGTACATGGGGAGAGATGGATGAATTTTGTCTTTATAACCACACAGTCATCAACCCTGTGAGATTATACATTTAAGATTTGTTACCTATGACTTATACCACACTATCTAACCTTTGTGTGGAGGTCTGTCTTCTGAAATGATTGGCATTTCCTTTCAATGCCTTCTTTAACATTTCCTAACATAATTTGTATGTGAGTTGCTGTGTGACCCTGTATCTTTCAGCAAGATGAAACATTTTTATCTGATTACAGAATAATAGAATCATTTTATCTCAGTAATTTGCACATACTACTCTACTTTCTCCAAGCTTCATAATCTGCAGCTCCTTTCTTCTGTGTTCCTTTGTAAACCATCAAGGTTTTTGCATTGAGGGCTTGTAAGACCTTCTATGAATGATTTGATTCCCCCATTGCATATGTATCACTTCAATGATTAGAAACAAAAGTCAATAAAATGAGTTTCACAGAATCGACTTCATAACCATCATTTGAGTCCCAGGGAGATTATGAGAATACTACTCATCTTTACTATCAGAGCTGATGGGTACAAGGGAATGAAAATGTTGCAGAAACATTGATTGATAGTTTGAAAGAAATGTGTCAGAATTTTGTCCTAGCCTTGTATCCAATGAGCAATAGAAATGGTTTCTAGTGTGTAGAAAAATAGAGCTGTTTTTTCCATTCCACTTCCCTCCTCTTCTTGTATTCAGTGTGCTTGTTTTTATAATATGTGTGCATTAATAGTTCTGACAAAGAGAAGACCAAAAATGATAGGAGCAGAAAATGGGAGTATTTTCTTAAGTGCTACATTTTCCTTAAAAAAAAAAAAAAAAAGTAATTGCAAAAACAGCCTCAGAGAAGGCTTGTGCGTGTATTCTTTGTCGCACACCCCCCCCCCCCCCCGGCTACTGCATTCCATTGAAAAGCTGATCCATCGTCAAAGGCATATTTTTCTTTTCAAAAGATCTTGGAATAATAGTTGCTGTTTTGAGCAGGTTAAAAATCACATTTCCATTAAAGAAACTAAAAAATCTGAACAAACACCCAGCATGAACATTTTACTTTTGTGTAACTCTACTTGGTTTACCTGACAAATTGTAACTTTTTTCACTTGATGCTCCTGACTTTTTCTCTAGTAAATTGGACTTACTAAAATCCATGGTGAAGGAAATGTGAGCTTACACTAATCCTTCTTATCAACCGTGGGAAAGAGAGCACATCGCCTTCAGTACTGAATTTGAGGTTTCATGTGTCTTGTCAATCAATAATCTTGCAGTTGCTAGTATATATGAACAGAGTTGGATTATGTGTGCGTTGTATTGAATTATTTCCTTCCCTGGAATATTGAGAGGTCAAAGAAGCCCCAGAGGAAAAGGAAAAGGATGTTAGTTTGTCTTTCCTCTCCTTCCCTGGCCTTTCAGAAACCAGGATACTGACATCAGCTGTGGTGTGAACATTGTAAGGACATCAGCTGTGGTGTGCGCATTGTAAGGACATCAGCTGTGGTGTGCACAATGTGAGGACTTCAGCTGTGGTGTGCACATTGTGAGGACATCAGCTGTGGTGTGCACAATGTGAGGACTTCAGCTGTGGTGTGCACATTTTAAGGACTTCAGCTGTGGTGTGCACACAGTGAGTCTCCTGGTTCCCTTGCCTGACTGAACTTACTCTCTTTTCACTGTTGCTCTCTCTCCTCCCTCCTCTTAGCTGACTTTTCCCTCCCACTCACTTCTTTACCTACATCTTTGCTTTGGTGATCACCAGGAAAATACGATCCGTGCAATGTGCAAAATTGAGGCATTGAGTGATGGTGATTTTTCTAAGTTCCTTAGAGGACAGGTGTAAGAGATTTTTCTGGTGCCACTGGGAAGAAAAAAAAAATGAGCTGAGCAGCTGCACAGGGATGAAGGGCAGATAAAGCTTTTTGTATTTCTCCAACTTAGACACACAGGCAGAACCTGTTTCATGCAGAATCACATAATGGTTATGGTCATTTTAGTGTTCCAATTTGCTGAGTACTACTAGATGAAGCTGCTGTTCAAATGTTGTGCCTTTTAAGTTGTTTTCATCAATTTTGGGACTTGCCAATAGTATCTCAATTTTTAAAGTCAGTTTTCCTCATCTTTGGTAGCTACATTTGAAATTAGGATGCAAAATAAAATCCTGTTAGTATTTCAGAGTATCCACATCTTATAAAAGCAGTAAAATTCTGTTTTATTACATATGGAACCACTGGTTTGAGGCCTTAAGTTTGCAGTCACTAAGGTACTTGGGACTCTTGGATTTGGAGGTTTAGATGCTTGTTGCTTGTACCTTATTTAGAAACATTGCTTATGACAAAAATACCTTTCTCAACAATGCAAACACTTTGTTTTTGAAGTTGGGGATAAAAGCTACATCGACCTGATTCTGCCTCTGTCCTGGCATTATTTAAACTATCCCAGTTGTAGTTTCCTAGTAAAACTACTTGTCTTCCTAGCATGTCTTTACTTGGCATTTTGTTATCATGATAATTAAGTCATTAAAAATGTTCCAGTCAAGAGTACCTGAAACACATGTTTCTTTCCTGCTTTTGAATTATTGGTGTAAATCATGCTGATCCAATGTTTGATCTGACCTGAAGAAAAATAACTAATCAATCACAACAAAAATATATCTTAAATGTTATTTCACTATGAAAAAACTTAAGTAGTCAAAACTAAAAGTCTTCATTTACCCATCATCCAGATGAAACAATTTTCAATTCATATTTACTCTGCTCTGACTCCACCGACTTTCTTTCTTCTGAGCCATTATTGGTGAAATTATTTAGGCCACTCCACGTAGTTAAAAGGGAGGTTTATTTTGTGGGGTAACTTACAATGAAGGGGTAGGTTGCAGGGTCTGGCAAAGGTATAGTGCAGTCCGGCGGTGTTCTCTGGAGAACTCTGCTCCGTCTCCCTCCAGCGTCCAGGGTCCCGGAACCAACGCGCGCCTCCCCTTCCAATCCTCTGTCCTCCGCTCCCTCCTCTGCCCCGCCTTGTAGGCGCGACCATTACCGAAGCCTCAATGGGGGTTGGAACTTCCCAGCCAATGCTGGGATGGCTACCCACTACAAGCCATCAACTTCAACTCTTAAGTAATTATAAAACGTGGTTGCCTCTTTCTTCGCTCTGGTTTGGTGTCCTCCTCAAGCATTAGGTTCTACAAAGCTCTTCATTGGTACTTCCTGTGTTTCAACACTGCTTTGATACTCAAGTTCAAGCTTATTCTTTTACTACATAAAGTCTACTGGCGACCATCTCTGACCTAGTTCCACATGCCTAGCATGTCTTTCCCTAGTGTTGATGATGTCTCTCCATACTTCACATCTCAATAATGTAATTTTCCTTATTTTATGCTTCCAACTATTCATGAAAACTCTTTTCTTTGGTTGAGTGTATTGTCACGGTGACTTTCTTTCCCAAAACTCTTAATTACAGTATAATACCTGGTTCCAGCTTCACTTTCTCTTTGAAAACTTTACAAATAACATAAATCCTCATATCCAGAAGTTGGCCTAAGGAAGCCATTCCCTTTTCTGCATTGTAACCTAATGTTTACTAAAGACCCCATACAGTTGATACAAACACTTCACTCTGGTACTTTGGGTCTGTAATACATCTTTTCCAATGGCTATGCATACCTTTATTGGGGACTGTGCCTTGGAACTTGCCATACTCAGTTCATTATGTTAAGGATGGGCCAACAAGTATTACTGAGAGGATGCTAAATAATATTAATAGTTTTTAATTCTAAAATCTTCTGTAATTAAACTGTTTATGAGAGATTTTTAAAGAATATCAGTACAGATGTGTATATATAAAAATGAAGAATTAGCATAGAGATAAATTCAACATCGAATTACTGTAAATATCTGTGATTTAGAGTATTAAAAGAGGACAAAAGAAACAGGCTTTAAACATGTAATTGTGTTACTGCTTTAAATTATGTGCATGCATGTTTCTGTATGTGGACATATGTTGCTGAAAGAGGATGCCAGGTCCATCCAGAGCTGGAGAAACAGATGGCCATGGGTAGTTTGATATGGGTGCCCTCTGCAAGAACAGTATACACCCCTAACAACTGAGTCATCCTTCAAGCCCAAGAAGCAGCTTTTATTTTTCTACAGTCTACCCATCTAAAGGATCTTTCTCTTTAATGGTTAATTATTATAAAACTAGACACTGCCACTGAAAAGTTTAAGGGTATTTAAATAATTCATATTTATATATTACTTCTAAAAAATAATTTATCTTTCACTATCTGGAGGTTACTTTCAAATAAATGGTATTTTATTGAACAAAATTTGAATAGGAACTTTGGGGAATTTGTCTATTTTATACATCCAGTTTGCAAGACTTGGACATAGCACATATTTTAATTTCCTAATTCTTGATAAGAAAGGTAAAAGGTCAAGTGTCCAAAGCTAAGCTCAAGGAACAATACAAAATTAAATATCAACTTTTCTCTGTGAATATGTTGTACAATATTAATAAAGATGTGTTGGAATTAAATAGCACATTAATATGTTAATTTATTTTCAGAACTACTCATTTGGGCAGTATAAGGGGCTCAGCTCAACTGCACAGACTTTGGCTGGTACTTCAGATCTAGAGAACCCTTTTCTATGCATGTTCACATATTATTTCCGTAGTGGTTGCCCACATGGGATTCAATCCTCATCATTTTCTATATCACCAATAACTGATATGAAAACACAATTTATTTTAAAGTTTAATATAAACTTCCCCCAACATTCCGAGACAGGATTCAAATTTAGAGATATAAATGAAAACTTTTATTTTAATAAAAACTCAATTATCTGCTTGTGTGGTAAGTTACCTTCGGATGTGAACTCTGACAGGAGGGCACAGATCCTGACTTTTTGATTAATTTTTACTTATTTCCAAATATAGACATTCACATTTGGGAACTGGATGACTCCATAAATATTTGAGTAACTAAATGATTGACTCAAACCCAATATGGGTGAAATATTTTTCTTTAACCTAATTTAGATGCATTGCATGCAATTTATGAACTTCTCTCACATAATTTTCATGAAGTGGTTTAATTTCTGTAATACACATGCATAGATAGATAGATAGATAGATAGATAGATAGATAGATAGATGATAGACAGATGATAGATAAATAGGTTGGTGCCTTTATTTCTATTATGTCAGTACAGCAATGTACATATTTCTGCTTTCTAAGTATGAATATATAGTTGCATCATAATTGATTTATATAGAATAATTAAATAGATGTAGATGGGCAAAGTATTAGCTTATGCCCAAGAACAGTGAAAGATTCTTCTACGTGGACACATTTCAGGTAAGAGAGAAGCAGACTCATAGTCTTATACCCTGAAACTATTGTTTCCACCTGAGACTCAATGGAGTGCATCATTTCACTGTTACTCTGCTCTCCTGTGTGGTGGTACAAGCCCTACCCAGGTACAAAGGCTAGAAAACAATGTTATTCTTCTCAAATGCTGACTGAATTTCTCAAGTCTATGTTCCAGTTGCTGAGTTCCTTAGAATGTCACATAACATGCTTCATTGTTCAGAGTTAATTACTGATTATGTATCTCAATAAACATGAGTAGAGTGGAGAAAGAGGCCTAACAGGTAACACTGTAATTAAAGAACAAATTGTGTTCTAGTTTTCTGTAGCCTCCAGTCTTCAGATGACGTCTATCTTCTCATCGGATCAGGTTTATTTTAAATATTCTTCAGTTCAAAGAAGGCTCTATTTCACAGACACCAGAGAAAACAGACACACACATAGGCACACACACACACATAGGGGCACACACACACACACACACACACACACACACACACACACACACGCTCATTCATAGAAGGATGATTGTCAACATTGTAAGAGAAGTGATGATGGTAACATTGTAATTTAAAACTCTTTCCTCCAATCTTCATTTCTACTGAGACTTTTGCAGAACAGCCCCAAGCCTTAGCTAACTCCCTTGTAGCTCTTTAAGAGGTTTGTAAACACAATAACTGTATCAAAACCCAATCCCCAGTCCTGAGTCCTATTTTTTACCTGTTTCGTATGATGGATTATTCAGTGGAAAAACTCATTCGCTGGAAAAATGTTATTTGTCACCAATTTTGTTGTCTGTAAGGATTATGCTTTTCTGGGGAACTACTGTGCAGCCCCTTCCATTTTCTCTGCTTCTATAGTAATTTTCATTGTTCACTCCAATAATCCTCAGGAAGTTCATACAGAACCATACATCTATTCCCTCTTAGTCTTATTATCACCTTTTAATGTAGAGCTTCTGGTCTGCAATTAATTAATAAATGTGATGTATGCAGTGACTATGGTCATTAAACATCAATATTTAGAAACATCCTTAAACATCAATAAAAAGAAAATGAAGTTTCCTATTCAGAGGAAGAAATGGCTGAAGAAAAATTATTTAACTTTAATACATACTTAAATGCAATTCTGCACATGTCAGGCAATTTTTTTCAGGCAGGTGTAGGTTGAGAGTACCATGCATTTTTTTTTTCCTCTTACAGTCAGAGTAAAACAGAATGTCAGCTACTCAGCCCTGAAAAGACTCGTTGAAGACCAGCATTTCACAGATGGGAAAACTTAAGTACCCAGGGCCAAAACGACTAAAGGATGAAGAATAGAAAGCATCATTTCTTTCTTTAACCATCTCCTTGGAGCCATGCTTACCACATATATGTTTTCATGTTCTACTTATCTTGGATTTTCCATGTAACTGTCGTGACTTTTGTCTTCTTGAAATTACACAATACTAAAATTGAATCTTACCTTTGTGAATTATCTCCAATAATTAAACATTTGCCTTCTACATTCTATAACACATTATAAATTATTAACAATTATTGTAAATAGTATATGATCAAAAACATCATATAATCACACTTTGAAAGAAGATTATAGTAAAAATGTTGCTGTGTTTGCCAGTCATAGACGTCCTTTTAAATTAAAATTAGTGGATAACTTGAGGTTGTAAAGTTTGTGCTTCTTTCATGGTAGTATTGAATTTTTAGTACAAAGGCAATAGCTGTTAATAGCATGGAAATTGGGCCAGTTATTAAACTTTCTCAGTCAATCTTAGCCAGATATAGCTGCAATTTAGTTTTCCTTAGGATGGAGGCCAGTGTTCGTTTTCTTTTAGACAACTTTGATAATTACCAAGACATGACAACCTAACCATCACATTCCTCTGCATCCTGAGTATACATACTCTCAGGGCTCCTGCAATTAGAAGCACTGGAAATAGGAACAGAATCAGTCACTGACTCAGATTTTCCAGTCGTAAGATCAGGTGTCAGTTGTAGCCTGGGCACTACTACCAGCTTCAATTCATTCCCTCGTGTGTTATGATACACACCTCTTTTGCCTTAGGTAGATTTGTTTACTATATTACAGCTACAGTGTAAGAGGTTTAGATTATAAACCTAGCCATCCCCATGAGTATAACTGTAGGAAATAGAAACAGTGTAGGTATAATCGGTTCAAGCCATTTGGGCTCCTAAGAGACTGCAGGCAACATTAGCATGGACCTTGCTACAATAAATAGATAAAAAAAAATTTATTTATCCATGGAAGCTTTAGTCCATTATGAGATAGGATGTTTCTAAAAAATATTAGGTAAAAGAAGGACACAGAGTGATGTCCCAAAGAAAATGGAAGTACTTCTGAATGCTCAGACATTCCATTTGGACTATCACCTACCATTACTGGGTTAAACATGTGCACTTCCACCAGGAAAGCCCAGAGCATCAATATCAAATTCAGAAAAACACACTTCTCCCTCAGTCCCATCCCAAGTCCTCATGCATCACCACCCTGACTCCCACCAAAATTTATGACCTCCTCATTCTTACTGAAAATTGTGTGTGTGTGTGTGTGTGTGTGTGTGTGTGTGTGTGTGTGTGTGTGTAAAGGGGAGTCATTGTACTCATGGGTATAGTGACTGGGGAGTTGCTTCGAAGTGAGCTGTAAGGGATAGCTCTCTTCTGTTGAGGAATATTATTTAAGGTGTGTTACTTTTGTTTATGATGCATTTGTTTAACTCTGTGAAGCTGTGATATTTTGTCTGTCTAAAACACCTGATGGTCTAATAAAGAACTAAATGGCAAGGCAGGGAAAAGGATAGGTGGAGCCAGCAGGCAGAAAGAATATATAAAAGGAGAAATCTGAGAGAGGAGAGCTCTAGCAGTAGCCAGAGAAGGTGGAAGCTGCCAAGGGCCAGCCACCCAGCTACACAGCAAGCCGTGGAGTAAGAGTAAGATTTACAGAAGAGAGCTGGAGAAACCCAGAGGTTAAAGGTAGTCTGGATAATTTAAGTTATGTAAAGCTGGCAAGAAATACGTCAAGCTAAAGCTAGGCATTCATAATTAAGAATAAGCTTCTGTGTGTGATTAATTTGGGAGTTGGGTTGTGGTGGGCCTCCCAAAGGAGAAAAAAATCCAACAAAAGCCTTCCTCTTTCTTGTATCATTTAATATGAAATCACTAACCATTTATAATAGTGTTATCAGGAAGCAAGTAAAAGGACATTAAAATTTAAGAAAATACCTTTTGAAATATTTGTAGATATAGATGAGTGCAGAGAGTTTTCTATCTGTGATAATCACCCTGTATGGGAAAATATGAAGGAAAGATTTAACTGCTGCTGTGGGGAAGATTACCAGACCTCCATAGGAAAGTCACAGTTCATGCCTAGTGATGGCTTTAACTGCTAAGGTGATGTGATTGATCTATCTATATTCCAATATTTTATATAAATCTTTCAATATTAAACTATATGAAAATACTTACTGCACATTTGTGAAGTATCAATGAGCTACATTCCCAAGGTTAAACAAGCCAAGGTTAAAAAAAAGCCAAGGTCACAAAACAAAATCAAGAACCAAACAAAAATGATGAGAGGGTGACTTGTCTGGGGGAAGAGATTGCAGAGCGGAGTACAGAGACAGGAGGAGTGATGGGGTATGCAGTGAGCATGCGTGACAGCAGCATGCGTGACAGCATCAAAGAATAAACTGCAGCGCTGTGAAATGCTGCCCTCTGGACACGGCAGCTGCGGCACACACCAAGACACCGCAGCTGTGGTGACCTTCCTAAGATCCCTGCAAAATTAAGGCAGTTTAAAATTCCACCACGAGCTGGGGAGGGTCTCCAGAGATTTGGCCCTCGACTAAGGAGATATTGGTAGTTCATGGTTACTGGAGGAGGAAGAGTCACTTTTCTGTAGGAGTTTGACCCCAGGTAGCTTCCTCAAGGCCAGTGGATGGCCCACACCCATACAGATACTAATTGGATTCAGTGGGATAAAACATGTAAAAAGAAATAGGAAAGGGAGAGGGAGAGGGGGAGGGGGAGGGGGAGGGGGAGGGAGAGGGAGACAGACAGACAGACAGACAGACAGAAAGGAGACAGAATTAAGAGAAATGTGACGGAGGAGAGTCTCAGTGAGAAGTGGAGTGGAGTGGACATGATCAGGGTATAGAATATAAATGTATATCCAAAGGATGAATAGTTTTTTAAAAAGGGAGAAACCCAAACCAACATAGAACCAAACCAACATAGAAGAGACATGGGGAAAAAATGTAATAGTAAGGTATAATCACCAAGTGTGTCTAAATCACTGTGCAGACAATGGAGAAAGTGGCATTTACAGAGGAATGTTTTTTTATATTGCTCATATGGTGTTACATAGAGTTCACAATAATGTTGCACATTTAAGAAATCAATTCTTACAAAGCCTCTGACGTGACAAAATACGATATACAAAGAATGCCTTAACTGCCTCACCCATGAAATAATTCTGTGGTGATATTTTATTTGTGTCCCCCAATAAAGTTTATCTGAGGATCAGAGGAAAAAGCCAGCCACTATATTAGATATAAAAGTCAGGCAATGTAGCACACTCCTTTGACCCTGTCACTCAGGAGTCAGGGATCTGTCTGGATCTCTGAGTTTAAGGCCACACTGGGAGCAGAGCTAGGTGTGGTGGCAAATGCCTTAAATCCCAGCACTAACCATAAAGGTCTGGAGGTCTGTACAGACAGACAGGAAGTGGCAGAGCTGGACTGGAAGAGGAAGTGATGTACCTGAGCGGAGAAGAAACGACTTAGCAGAACTGAAAGGAAAATATGTGTGGGTAGACAGGAAGTAGGTCTCTTTGGAAGCAGAGGGTCGATGAGATGAGGTTGGCTTGTGGTTTGTCCTGTTTCTCTGATCTCTCAGGTGTAACCCCAATTTCTGGCAACATGTTTTATTTTTTATTTTTTTATTAATAAGACTGTTTAGCAATTTGTCTACATAATTCCATTTGTGATACTTAATGGGTCTGCACAGAGCCTTATTTGGGCCGTTTTCCCATTGGAGTGCAACCCGTGTTTCTAAACCAGCCCTGGGAGAGGGGGGCTGTTTGGTGACTGGCAGGCAGCAATCACTGAACTTAGAAGACTGTCAGAAAGAGTGTCATGAATTCAAGGGCTGCATAGTGAGGTCCAGACCAGCACTGTGAGAACACTGTGTCAACACAAGAGTGAAAGGCTCTTTGGCTTGAACCCCACATTCTGCACTTTATTGATTTTTGCCTGCCCCCAGGCCTCGTTCCTTCCACTTTCCACACAGCTTAGAAAGTACAGGTAGATGGTTCTTCTGTTCAGGAGTCAACATCCTATAGCTTTTCCATTTTTAGTTAGTAAGCATTCATTTGCATTGGATGATAGTTTTTGAACATACATACAAATCAAAATAAGCAATGAGGGTGCTCCTTTATAGACTGTATACCCAGCTTTTTAGGCAATACACATCATAGGTAGGTAGACCTCATCAGCACAGGGGTTTCTAGCTTTTCACTCTGATAATGTCCTTTATCATCTAGTTTCATCACCTTTCTAGCTAATGTAAAGTTCATTAGGAACCTTACAAAGGGCTGAGTTTCTTTTCCATTGCTTGAATCACGTGTTTCTTGTGCCTTCACTGCATTTTTAAATGAAAAACTGGGAACAGCTGAATTTAAGACAACAGCCTGATGACATTTTAAATTAGACTTTAATAGCTCCCTTCCTTTTTATACTGGTAAATGGTAACGTGCCATCTTGCTATTTTAATAATCAAATTGTAAATTAAAATTTCAGGTTCATTCATTAATCTAATAGAAAGTGTTTCTAAGATGCTAGAACTGGGCTCAGCACACACACAAAAATCTTTGCATTAGTTTAAGGTAATGATCTAGACTATTCAGTTCCTTGGAATCATTCCCCAACCTGGCAGCATATTTAAATTGTATTTATAACTTTAAGGCACATTTCACTGCAGTGTGTAAAATTTTAAATTAAGAATATAAATGATGTGAACCTTAAAACTCAGCACCTTTATTACAGTGTCAATATATAGCTACAGAGAACCTCAGACTTAATTCTGTGCAATTTATTTTTTCATCCATACTCAACTATGATGATTGCATATTAGAATCATGGTCCAAATGTAATATGAACAAAAGTAATCAATCGTGATAAATCTTAAGAGAGTTGAGTAACATAATGTGCTGGACCTTAGTTTTCAGTTAAATCGCATGCAGAAATGAGGCTTTAAAGAGAAAGTGAGTCCATCTTTATCCTCCAGATTACTTTAAACTGAGTTATCATCATCAGTTTAGCCTAAGACTAGCAGACAAATAATTTTAAGTGCACTTTGAAAAATGAGTCTTTATTAAATTAGAACTAACTGTTACATCTTAGATGATGGGAATAGATTTACTGACTTTGCTGATGAATCATGCTACTCAGAAAACAATTTGAGAGTGTGGCCCATGAATAACATTTTCAATACTCTGTCGGAATGGATTGGCCAAATTAGAGTTAAGAAATACATTCACCCAAGTTTGTTTTCTTTTCCCAAATGATGGGATTTCCCCTGCTTTCTTGCATCAGTTGATATGAAATCACTAACCATATGTAATATTGTTATCAGGAGACAAGAAAGTAAAAGAACAGTAATTTTAGAGATTACTTTTTGAAAAATTTGCAGATATAGATGAGTGCAGTGAGTCGGCTGTCTGCGGTGATCATGCTGTATGTGAAAATGTGAACGGAGGATTTAACTGCTTCTGCAGGGAAGGCTACCAGACCTCCACCGGGAAGTCGCAGTTCACGCCTAACGATGGCTCTTCCTGCCAAGGTGATTTATAGCCTTCAATCTTAAACTATATAAAATATTTACCACACATTTGTGAAGTATCAAAGAGCTACATTTCCAAGATTTGTGCCAGGATTCACTAAGGTTGACAAAATAAATTAAGAAAGGTGTATTGTTTCACCTAGTGGGAGACGGAAGCAGCAGTGTGTTTAATGTAGTTCACATTCATTCCCTCTTCCTTAAACTACTTTCTTCCATTTTCTATGATACATTATATATTCTGGAACTCAAATGAAATCTCAAATGTTAAAGAATGCACTTTAATGTTTAAGTGCACAAAATTATTCAAGTCAACACAATCAGCTTAGGAAAAAATGCTTTGCAGACTCACTATAGAATGTGTTTTCTTTTTCTACAGAAAGTGTGAGTTCAAATTGCCACTTAGAGCTTGCCTGCATTGCTGCAAATGTTAACAAAACCTTAAAAAGAGTAAGTAGACACTTTACGTTCAAGTATATTGTATTTTGACATTTTGCTCTCCATTAGAAGTGCTACCAAGGCCCTACTGGAAAACATTAGCAGCTGAACCTCATGTAGAACTGAAACTCTTTGCATACAACCATGTAAGTAGTATTTACATTGCACATAGGACTAATTTGAAACTTTTCAAAGCACTGTGGAAGACTTTACCCTGTTTAATTTGTGTTGTTATTTCATTATTTGGTGTATTGGAAAATTATTTTCAACATGAAAGTAAGTTATTGAGTAAAATGGTAAAAACACACATTGGCTCAAACCCAGTCCCACATTCTAAAGAGATGTAGTTAAATGCAACTAGATTTGGTACTTCAAAGTGAACACTTCAAAGAGCAAATAAAGTAGGACATTCATAAAATTGCTATGTGATTGAATGGGTGAATCAACTATGAGGAGTGAACCTTCAGCCAAGGCATTTTGCATTTCATCACATACGAGGAATGCTTTGCTGGAAAACAATCTGATTCAGGTTATTGAGTCAAACTTTCTGACTTAAGATATCAAAACTTATATAAACTAATGAATTCAAATATTGAGATAGCCTCACTGGTTAGTATATAATTCTATACTAGAGAAAAGGAAGTTATTTTTTTAATTTATCCACACAAATATGTTCTGTGTGTTTCTGAAGTATACCAAAGCATTCCTAGTTGCTTGTGAATCCTTTCTAAATAAATTCTGTTTTCATTGCTACTTGTAATGATTTTAGTCTAATCTGATAATTTATTATCCAGATAACACAAGAAAATCAACCTCTGGGTAAATTTGAAATATGTCTTATTCTGTATTTTATTGCATGTGAACTTGTGTCTGGTGGACATACATGTACGTGTGTTCATGTATGTGGTTGCCATGTGCAGGTGATGGCCAGAAGCTGATGTTGGGTGACCTCCCCAATCACTTTTCATCTTAGTTATTGAGATAGGATCTCTCTCTCTCTCTCTCTCTCTCTCTCTCTCTCTCTCTCTCCCTCCCTCCCTCCCTCCCTCCCTCCCTCCCTCTCTCTCCTTCCCTCCTTCCCTCCCTCTCCCTCTCTCCCTCCCTCCCTCTCTCCCTCCCAGAGCTCACAGGCAATCTAGACACCTTGCCCCAGGGATCCTCTGTCTCTACTTCCAAAGCACTGATTGCAGGTGGGCTGCCATACATAATATTTTTACACAGAGTCTGTATATCTAAAGGTTGGTCCTCAAACTTACATGCCAAGTGTTTTTCTCACTGAACCGTATTCCCCACCCCATAAATCTATTTCTTAAAATCCCCCAACAGAAATCTGATTCTCTTTTTCTGAACTCATTTTTTACTCAGATTGAACCCATAAAGGAGCAAATGGCTTTACTAAAAGAAATTTACAGAAATTCTGAGGGAGAACTCTCACCAATGGATATAGTCACATACATAGAGGTACTTGCTGAATTATCCCCTCTACTAGACTATGTGAACAGTACCACTTCAGCCAAGGATGATCGTTTCAATTCAACCCTTACTGTAAGTATGTTGATATTCAGTCCATAGTGTAGTTGATCTTTAAGTTGTTTCCTATATTTCTGTTCAGTGTGATATAACAATATTTTTAAAAACATGTTTTTCCTTAAATAGGAATTCATAAAAACCATCAATAATTTTGTTCAAAAGAATACACTTAAAGTTTGGGACCAATTACCTACAAATCATAGACGACTTCATCTCACAAAACTGATACACACTGTTGAGCATATCGCCTTAAGAATATCTCAGAACTTCCAAAAGACTACTCAGTTTGATACGAATTCTACTGATGTGGGTAAGGCATGAAGGTAAATGGTTTGCTTCAAAGCAGCAGTGTTTACCAAACATGACAGTAAGATGTGGTTCTTGAAACACTACTAAATTGTACATAATTTTTTCAATGCAGAAATGAATGTTGGTTCATATTACTAGAGCAATATAAATGAAGAAGCATGTTAGTAGAAAGATTGACTACATAGATGTTCCTCCTGTCTTACACTGCCTTTCTTTTTCTATTCATAAACTATGTAGCATGAAAGTTTGCTGAAGACATCACTATCTTATCACATACACTCAGTGGTCTCCTGAATTTAACTTGTAATATTTACATCAGAAATTAAGGACATTTAAATTTCTCTTTAGGAATGCTTAGCCTTGTGGTAACATGAGGACACTACAATAATGAGGTGCAGTTTCCTGCTTCATGCAGTTTCCTGGGAAAAATAAACAAAATTGTAGATAAAGTTGAGGATGGTTATAAAATTATTCTGAAGAAACTAAGTATGTTTAATTAAGTAATTGTTACATGTGTCTGTATTGCATCTCTGACTAATATCCTGCCATGCAGTAGTATATTGACAGAATGACTATCTCATTGATATTCACCAGTCACCCAAATTAAGAGTGAAAATGATGAGATTAAAATGTAGCCACACTATATTTCTATGATTCTGCACAAAAGAAGTGCTAATGTACCCGAAAGGGAATTATTACTTAAAATTTTAATTCTCTCAATCTTTAGATAGTAAGTTATTTTTACATTACAGATAGTCTAACAGGCACATCCAACATTTTGACACTTGAGAAACAAGTAATTGAGTTACAGAAACCATCTCAAAGAATCTTAAGGTTTTAACTAAATTTACTATTTCATGTGATGCCATATTCATAGCTTTCTTGAGTGAATGTAACCTATAGACTGTGGATTAGACAGACTTATAAGACACTATAGTCTTTATTGCTTTAGTAATAGTGCATAGATGCTTTTGCATGTGTAGAGATTTTGGTTTTTATTTCGATTCAGTAAAGATAAAATCATGAATGCAATCATGAGTGAAAAGTAAAAGAAAACAAAATTTCCTAGTGTTTTCAGCTTTTAGGCTATGCACTGTACTGCCAAAAGCCAAAATGAAATGGTGTTTGATGCAATTGTCTCTAAACTTAAAAATTACATTGGTTAAACTAATTTTAGAATATTTCTTATTCCAACTGTCTTATTTCAGCTCTCAAGGTTTTTGTTTTTGATTCAAATCACATGAAGCATGCTCATCCCCATATGAATGTGGACAGAGGCTATGTAAAGATATTCCCAAAGAGAAAGACTTCACATGACTCAACTGGTAGGACTTTAGCATCTTATGCATATTCATGTATTTCTAATAAATATTAATATGCACTTGGCTATGTCATATAATTTCCTATGGAAATACTTTAAGTTCATATACAGAATATTGATGTTTATATTTGAGATTCATTTTGGCAAGACCATCTGAGAAAAATTTTAGCCAATAATATCTTGATTCTCCATCACGAAAACAAATGTGTGATTACATGAAAGGATATGCTTTTTAAAGTGCTCAGTTATTGTGTAGACTTCAGCTTTCCTTTGGATTCATCATCCCTTGGCTTTTGTATAGTAAACTCTAATTCAAATAAAACTTAAAAAAATTAAGACAGAATTCTAGTAGCAAGCAGTTTAGTTGTTAACTAATTTAACAATCTCATTTTGTAGATAATGGAATTAAGGTGCAAAGTTAATGGATTTGTCTTCATGTTTATCAGCAAATAGTTTAGAGCAATCTTAGAAAGGAAGAAGTTAATAAAGAAATCAATTCAACAAGCTTTTCCTTGTCACCTAACTGGAGCCAAGCAAGTAGCTACTGTTTTAATTTATATTTATCTCCTCTTGGAGTGATGTGCACAGAAAACTCTCCCTATCATAGCATAAGTCCTGCTATACTTGTTCTCTGATAGGTAAAAGCATAGTATCGAGGGTAAACATGAACTGGAACATTTTCTCAAAGAGTGTGTGGATAACCATAAATGTAGATGAAAAGTACAGTAAATACACATAGAAACTGCTTTATACACAGTTAGAATCTCTTTTTAATGATCATCTTACAAGCTGGCCTCCTGATATTTTCCCAGTTTTGCTTCATTTCACTTTGTTTTCCACTGCTTAGGAAGGTTTTTTCCCTCTATTCTTTGTCCTCACCATTATTTATTTTCTGATCAAAGTGAGAAACATACAGTTAAAAACAAATACCCAAGATGTATTGCCACTGAACCCTTAGCTCGTATGCTACTAAGCCATACTGTAATCAATGAAGCACACATATAATATTTATGAACATATCCACAGAACCTGATAAACAGTTGAAATTTCAAAGACAATTTGAATAGTGTTTAGAAGTTGTGGAAAGCACATTGAAAATACCTATTATGGTGACAAATGTTGAAATTGTCACAGAATTAAAATCTCAGAGCCACACTGACTGATTGTATGGTAGCTTTGTTATGCTTAATGATGGCACACATAAATGGACAGTTGAAAGAGATGATAATACCAGATCTCAATAAGGCAGAATGGAAAAATGTCTTTTCCTCAAGGTTGAATCTTAAAGGAAAGGGCAAATGTGCAAACTTATCTCGCCTTCCAACAATGTCTGCATGAGATTTTTCTTGTAAAATTCATTAGAAAAGACACACGGTGCCATTGATAGGAATGCAGAGGGGAATCAAGAGGTACAGATGGGTTTTATATCATTTTGTGAGCTGAATTTAGAATGTGAGAGGGATGGGATGGGGTGGCAAAACAAGATTCAGTGCTCTGGACTGCGGCTTTACAATAAAAGCATAATAGACTTCTGCTAGGGAATTCTATATATTTTCTTTTAAGTAGTTGTGAAATTGGAACAATAATCAGATGCCCAAACAGACCACTGAAGAATGTCCTGCTGAGAAGATCATTTAGCATACTCAAAAAAAAAAAAAAAAAGGAGCATAACACTTTTAGGAACAAGAGTCTCTAAGAGAAGTTACTTCTTGAAATTTAATATTCAGGGAAATCTTAACTTTTTTCACCCTGATGGTTTTCCAGCAATCTCGGTTGCAAAGCATTATTGCATTGCTGGCAAAAAACTGACTGGTAGCATACCAACAGAAAACAAAGAAAGAAACAAAACAAACAAATCTAAGTGAAAGTAGCTACTAACAAGTGTAGATGCATATATCTAGATAGATAGATAGATAGATAGATAGATCTTAAAATGATGTCTCCAGAACTTTAACACAGTCATTTGCACTAAATAAATACACATTTGTTCCAGAAATAGAAGGAAATGGTATTTTTTATTCTTAGAAGAAAGATATGCTAATGCTAACAGGACAGAAAAAAAATAGACATCATAAGCAAAAAAAAAAAAAAAAAAAAAGAGAGAGAGAGAGCCGATGGAATTCAGTATGAAATGATGTAGTCTTATCAAATAGTCTATATCTACAATCTCTTTTGTTGGTGAGAAAGCCTTATTTTTTAGTAGAAAGTACAGACTTTTTGTGTTAGTTACAGAATATCTGGTAGGGAAACTTCCAAGAGGAAAGATTTATTTGGCTCACAATTTGGGAGAGTCTATGCTAAGTCTGTCCACCATGGTGGGGAAGGCATGGAGGAGTTCATGGCAGAGGGAAGTGGAGGGTTGGATAATTTCATAATCCCAAGAAGTAGAGAAGGCAGGATGGAACTGGAAATAAGAGCAATCTTCAAAGCTTTAGGCCTAGTGAGCTCCCTCTTCCAAGGCAGACAGTATCTACTAAAAGCTCTCTAGCCTTCAAGATATCCCTACCAGCTAGAGACCAAGAATTCAAAAACAACTGACTAGGTAACAGATCACACTCAAACCAACATCTTGTAAGGAAGCTCAAAGGTCAACTAGTCATAAAATTAGCAAGAAATCATCAGAACTGGAAAGGGAAAAATTCTGAAAGAATGTCCATTAAGGAAATACTATGGGAATTTGGGGGATTTCTATGGCACCCCTTATCCAAAAATCACAATTTGATGCTTAAAAAGTATCATTTTAGATACCAGTAATTAATCAAATAATTTAAAGATACTTTTATTAAACCAACTTTTCATTTGAATTGGGACCACTTCTTACTAAGACTCCTAAGAAGTAACCATCCCTCCAAGTGGACTTCATGCTTCCTGAAGTTACAGTTCTTCCTCCAAGCTCTGGCCAATCCACAGAAAACATTAGCATCATTTCTAAGAGTCTTGATATCACTAGCCCAAATACATCAGACTGTTATAGTTAGGATTCTATAACACTGGCCAAAAGAAACTGGGGCAAGGGAAGAGTTTATTTGACTTCCAGGTCACAGTCCACCATGAAGAGAAGCCAAGGGAGGACCTGGTGGCAGAACTAAGCAGAAACTGTAGAGGAACTATTGGCTGCTCCTAGACTGTCTTCCTCACACAGCCCAGACATACTGTACCGGTGACAGCACTGCCCACCATGGGTTGGCCCATCTGCATTAATTGGCATTCAAGAAAATTCCTCAGAGACATGTTCACGGGTCAATCTAATTGCAGCATTTCTTCAATTGAGGTTCTCTCTTCCACAGGTGTTGACCAGCAAGTTTAATCACCACATAGACTAATATCTATATGTTTTATGGATAGATGTTTTTCAAGCTAGCTAGCAGGTCAAGGAAAGATAATGTGATGTATTTAGGTTAGATAAGGTATTGTATCAATTAAAGTGAACAAGAATGTAATTTGGAAGTTCTACCTTACATGATTATATGGAAGGAATGCTACTTTTCAGCGTGGTTTGGAGGAGCCCAGTTTTGTTACCACGGTACTTTCTGTATATAATATCAATATTTATATTTGTCATTCTGCAGCAATGGGTTGTACTCTGATACTGCACTTCAACAGCACTAAGGTAGAACACGGATCGTCTGACTCCACAGAACTGAATGTTTTTAGTATTAGGAGGGAGCAATACAGTGATTCCAAGGCTGGCCTCAGTGGCATGTCACAGCTTAATCAGTTCTCAATCCTCTGTTGTCCAATTCATCTGCACATGAATTAAAGCTCGTTTCTTTAGGGGTGAAAATATCTCAAAATCTGGTTCTCTGTCAGGACCAGGCTCTCAGTTTATCCAGGAATACCAAAGTTTGTGAAAAGGTGATGCCAAAATAGTTCACAAAGGAAAAGAATATAAGACACAAATGTAATATGATGACATGTATGAGATATTGTACTCACATTCCAATTGAGTTCTCATGGTTTCTGTGGAGTCTAACTTTTGTCTGCTCAGTTTGTGTGCTTAAGAACTTCAATACTCTTTCAGTTTATGTGTCCACTCACTACACTTATGTGATTGACAGGCAGTGTTGCTGTTGCATTCCTGTGCTATAAGAGCATTGGCTCCTTGCTTTCCCCATCTGATGACTTCTTACTGGACCTTCAGAATAATGATAATCCTGAAAAAAAGGAAAAAGTCATTTCTTCAGTGATTTCTGCCTCAATTAGCTCAAATCCACCCACACTGTATGAACTTGAAAAAATTACATTTACACTAAGTCATGTAAAGGTAAGTTGTTGTCTAGTGTTAGTTACAATTGTTATGTATTCAGTGAACTGGAATATGTTCCGGTGGCATTGCTTAAATTATATGTAAATTTTAGAGAGAAAGTATAGTGGAAATCAATCAAAAAGGTACTATAGTTTTGATTCTTCATTTTCAGTGATAGGATTAGAACCTAAGTCATTCTGTTCTATGTCTGCCAATGAACTCCAACACCAACTCTCAACTAGATGTTCTATAAAATATTTTGCATTTTTCCAAAGTTTCTTGTAAATGACAATAAGTCATATGTTTAATGTCCTAAAATTAAGCTAGCTCCTAGTTTTATTTTAAGTATATTATTAATTTTGGCAATTTCTAAGCCCATATCTTTAAGGATGTAAAGATGTTATTTAAGAGCTTGTGAAATGGTTCAGTGAGCAAAGCCTGACAACCTGAATTAATCCTTCAGAACCACATGCACATGACAATAGGTGGGTGCTGTGGCATGGTCACTCACTCACACACACTCTCCTTTGCTTTTCTCATTTCATGATTGTTTTATTTACAAGTAGAATGTAAGATCAACACACATTGTTTAGGCCAATATTATCTTTTTAGTGTATAATTGACAATTGTTTGATAAAAATAAGCATTTGCAGGCTGGAGAGATGGCTCAGCTGTCCCTAAGTAATCAGGTTCAATTCCCAGAAATTACATGGCAGCTCACAACTGCCTGTAACTCCAGTTCCAGAGGACCCAATACCTTCACACAGACATACATGCAGGTGAAACAACAATGCACATAAAATAAAAATAAATGAATCATTAAAAAATAAACATTTGAGAGACCAACCCCCAGCTCCTGTCTGCCTCATAACTCCCATCTGGACCAGAGGTGAGAGCCTGGGGTTAAGCCACAGAGGCAACTGCCCCTGGGTCCCACCTCTGGACAAAGGCCATCCTGGGAATCAGCGGGCCCTACGGGAAGGCTCCCCTTTTCCAAGACTGCAGGCAGACCCTGCAGTCTCCACACACTGCCCCCACACCCATCTGCCAGAGACCCCAGCCACTTCCTGAGAATCAGAGACCAGTCAACAGCTTCTATCCTACTCTGGAACTCCGATCTGGACCAGAGACTAGAGGAACTCCAATCTGGACAAGAGGAGCTCCCATCTGGACAAAATAAGGAGACCACAGGTACTTCCCAAGACTCAGAGTCCAGCCGCCCAGCTCCTATCCGGCCAGCACTCTCATCTGGACCAGCGCTCCCATCTGGCCCAGAGCTTCCATCTGGACCAGAGAGAGGCTCCCTAAATCTGTCAGCTCTCTCTGGCCCAAGTACACTGATAAGACCAAGAACGAACCCAAGAGGAGATGGGCAGACGTCAAGGCAGAAGTACATACAACAAAATAAAGAGCAATACAGCATCACCAGAACCTAGCCCTTCTCCAACAGCTAGAACTGAACATCATGGAATAGAAGAAGAAGAGGAAAACAACCTTATAAGTAACATCATGAAGAGGCTAGAGCCTTATATAGAAGAAATCAAAAATAAAGTAGAGGAACAGACAAACAAAAAATGGGAAGAACGCTATAAAAACTAGAGGAAAGGACAAATAAAGCAGAAAAAAACAATAAGTACTTGAAAGAAAATCATGAAAAAGCAAGGGAGACAGTCCAAGACCTGAAGAGGGAAATAGAAAAAATGAAGAAGACACTAGCAGAAGGAATGCTGGAAATAGAAAATCTGAGTAAACAAACAGAACTTCAGAGGCAAGTATAACCAACAGAATGCAAGAGATGGAAGAGAGGATCTCTGGTGTTGAAGATATGTTAGAAGAAATAGATCCATCAGTCAAATAAAACACTAAAACCAACAAAGTCATGACCCAAAATGTCCAAGAAATTTGGGACGCCATGAAAAGACCAAACCTACGAATGATAGGGATAGAGGAGGAGAAGAATACCAGTGCAAAGGCACAGAAAATATATTTAACAAGATCATAGAAGAAAACATTCCCAACTTAAAGAAGGAAATGCCTATGAAGATACAAGAAGCCTATAGAACACCAAATAGACTAGACCCCCCAAAAAAGTCCCCTCAGCACATAATAAACAACTAAACGTACAGAATAAAGAAAGAATATTAAGGGCAGCAAAGGAAAAAGGCCAAGTGACTTATAAAGGCAAACCCATCAGAATAACACCTGATTTCTCAATGGAGACTTTAAAAGCCAGAAGGACCTGGACAGATATAATGCAGACACTAAGAGACCATGGATGCCAGCCTAGACTAATATACCCAGCAAAACTTTCAATCATCATAGATGGAGTGAACAAGACCTTCCAAGACAAAACCAGATTTAAACAATACTTATCCACAAACCCAGCCCTACAGAAAGCACCAGAATGAAAATTCCAACCTTAGGAAGGCAGATACACCCATGAAAACACAGGCAATAGATAACACCACAGCAGTAAACCCCAAAGAAGAGAAGTACACACACACTACCACCAAAAAATAAAAATAATAACAGGAACAAACAATCACTGGTCATTAATATCCCTTAATATCAATGGACTTAATTCACCTATAAAAAGACAAAGACTAACAGAATGGAGACGAAAGCAAGACCCATCTTTCTGCTGCATACAAGAAACACACCTCAAATTCAAAGACAGACACCTCCTAAGAATAAAAGGCTGGGAAAAGACTTTCCAATCAAATGGTCTTAAGAAGCAAGCTGGTGTAGCCATCATAATATCCAGTAAAATAGACTTCAAACTAAAATCAATCAAAAGAGATGATGAAGGACATTACATACTCATCGCAGGAAAGATCCACCAAGATGAAGTCTCAATTCTGAACATTTATGCCCCAAACACAAGGGTACCCACATATGTAAAAGAAACATTACTAAAGCTTAAATCACATATAAAACCCCACACATTAATAGTGGGAGACTTCAACACCCCACTTTCACCTCTGGACAGATTGGCCAAATTGAAACTTAACAGAGACATACTGGACTTAACTGATGTTATGGCTCAAATGGACTTAATCGATATCTACAGAACATTCCACCCAAACAAAAAAGAATATACCTTCTTCTCAGCACCCCATGGAACCTTCTCTAAAATCGACCATATACTTGGCCACAAAGCAAATCTCAACAGATACAAAACAATTGGAATAATCTCCTGTGTTCTATCAGACCACCATGGTTTAAAGTTAGATTTCAACAACAGTAAAAACTACAGAAATCCTACAATCTCATGGAAACTAAATAATGCTCAACTGAATCACCAATGGGTTAAGGAAGAAATAAAGAAAGAAATTAAAGACTTCCTAGAGATCAATGAAAATGAATACACCACATACCCAAACTTATGGGATACTATGAAAGCAGTGCTAAGAGGGAAATTCATAGCACTGAATTCCCACATAAAGAAGCTGTAGAAATCTCACACTAGTGACTTGACAGCACACCTGAAAGCCCTTGAACAGAAAGAAGCAAAGTCTCCCAGGAGGAACAGATGCCAGGAAATTATCAAATTGAGAGCTGAAATCAATAAAATAGAAATAAAGAGAACAAAACAAAGGATTAATGAAACAAAGAGTTGGATCTTTGAGAAGATCAACAAGATAGACAAGCCCTTATCCAAACTAACCAAAAGACAGAGAGAGAGCATCCAAATTAACAAAATCAGAAATGAAAAGGGGGACAACAACAGACAATGAGGAAATCCAGAGAATCATCAGTTCATACTTCAAAAACCTCTACTCCAAAAAACTGGAAAATCTAAAGTAAATGGATACTTTTGTGGATAGGTACCACATACCTAAGTTAAATCAAGACCAGATAAACCATTTAAATAGTCCAATAACCCCTAAGGAAATAGAATCAGTCATTAAAAGTCTCCCAACCAAAAAAAGCCCTGAACCTGATGGTTTCACCACAGAATTCTACCAGATCTTCAAAGAAGACTTAATACCAATACTCTTTAAATTGTTCCACACAATAGAAGCAGAACATATATTACCAAACTCCTTCTATGAGGCTACAATTACCCTGATTCCTAAACCAAACAAAGATGCAACAAAGAAAGAGAACTACAGACCGATCTCCCTCATGAACATTGATGCAAAAATACTCAATAAAATTCTGGCAAACAGACTCCAAGAACACATCAAAACAATTATCCACCATGATCAAGTACGCTTCATCTCAGGGATGCAAGGGTGGTTCAACATATGAAAGTCCGTCAATGTAATACACCATATAAACAAACTCAAAGAAAAAAACCACATGATCATCTCACTAGATGCAGAAAAGGCATTTGACAAAATCCAACACCCCTTCATGATAAAGGTCTTGGAGCAATCAGGAATACAGGGAACATACCTAAACATAATAAAGGCAATCTACAGCAAACCAACAGCCAACATCAAATTAAATGGAGAGAAACTCAAAGCAATACCACTAAAATCAGGAACAAGGCAAGGCTGTCCCCTCTCCTCATACTTATTCAATACAGTACTTGAAGTTCTAGCCAGAGATATAAGACAACACAAAGAGATTAAGGGGATACAAATTGGAAAGGAAGGAGTCAAGCTCTCCCTATTTGTAGATGACATGTTAGTATACATGAGTGACCCCAAAAATTCAACCAAGGAACTGATACCGCTAATAAAAGCCTTCAGAAACATTGCAGGATACAAGATCAACTCAAAAAAATCAGTAGCCCTCCTATATACAATAGACAAACAGGCTGAGAATAAAATCAGAGATACATCACCCTTTACAATAGCCACAAATGATATAAAATACCTTGGGGTTACTCTAACTAAGCATGTGAAGGACCTATATGACAAGAACTTTAAGTCCCTGAAAAAAGAAATTGAAGATTTCAGAAAATGGAAAGATCTCCCATGCTCATGGATAGGCAGGATTAACATAGTAAAAATGGCGATCTTACCAAAAGCAATCTACAGTTTCAATGCAATTCCCATCAAATTACCAACACAATTCTTCACAGATCTGGAAAGAATAATACTCAACTTCATATGGAAAAACAAAAAACCCAGGATAGCCAAAAGAATCCTGTACAATAAGACAACCTCTGGAGGCATCACAATCCCTGACCTCAAGCTCTACTATAGAGCTACTGTAATAAAAACAGCTTGGTACTGGCATAAAAACCAACATGTGGACCAATGGAATCGAATTGAAGACCCTGACATTAACCCGCACACCTATGAACATATAATTTTTGACAAAGAAGGCAAAAATATACAATGGAAAAAAGAAAGCATCTTCAGCAAATGGTGCTGGCATAACTGGATGTCAATGTGTAGAAGGCTGCAAATAGATCCATATCTGTCACCATGCACAAAACTTAAATCCAAGTGGATCAAAGACCTCAACATAAATCCAGCTACTCTGAACCTGATTGTAGAGAAAGTAGGAAGTACTCTTGAATGCATTGGCACCAGAGATCACTTTCTAAATATAACACCAGTAGCACAGACACTGAGAGAAACAATCAATCAATGGGACCTGCTGAAACTGAGAAGCTTTTGTAGAGCAAAGGACACGGTCCACAAGACAAAGCGACAGCCTACAGAATGGGAAATGGTCTTCACCGCCCCCACATCTGATAGAGGGCTGATATCACAAATACATAAAGAACTCAAGAAATTAGACATCAAAATGCCCAACAGTCCAATTAAGAAATGGGCTATTTGAACTAAACAGAGAATTCTCCACAGAGGAAGTTTAAATGGCTGAAAGACATTTAAGGAATTGCTCAACATCCCTAATTATCCAGGAAATGCAAATCAAAATGACTCTGTGATGCAACTTTACACCTGTCAGAGTGGCTAAAATCAAAAACACAGAAGACAGCTTATGCTGGAGAGGATGTGGAGCAAGAGGAACTATCCTCCACTGCTGGTGGGAATGCAAGCTTGTACAGCCACTTTGGAAATCAATATGGTGCTTCCTTAGAAAATTGGGAATCCATTTCCCCCAAGACCCAGCTGTAGCACTCTTGGGCATATACCCAAGGAATGCTCAATCATACCACAAGGGCATTTGCTCAGCTATCTTCATATCAGCTTTGTTTGTAATAGCCAGAACCTGGAAACAACCTAGATGCCCTTCAACTGAAGAATGGATAAAGAAAATATGGTACATATACACAATGGAGTACTACTCAGCAAAGAAAAACAATGATATCATGAGGTTTGCAGGCAAATGGATGGATCTAGAAAAAAATCATCCTGAGTGAGGTAACCCAGACTCAGAAGGACAACCATGGTATGTACTCACTCATAAGAGGATACTAGGTGTAAAACAAAGATGACTAGACTGCTACACAACTCTAGGGAGGCTACCTAGAAAATGGGACCCTAGGAAAGACCCAATGATCACCCAATGACAGACAAATGGATAACATCTACATGAACAACCTGGACGACAGTGGAAGTAATGAAGGGCAAGATTTGAGGGAAAGAAAGCTTAGGGGAGCAGGAGATCCCAGCTGGATCAAGAACAGAAAGGGATAACAAGGAATAACAGACCATGATAAATTAAGACCACATGAGAACAGGGATAGGCAGAGTGCTCGAGAGGTCCCCAGAAATCCACAATGATACATCCTCTGTAGACTGCTGGCAATGGTCAAGATAAAACCTGATCTGACCTAGTCTGGTGATCAGATGGCCAAACACCCTAATGGTCGTGCTAGAACTCTCATCCAATAAATGATGGAAGTGGATGCAGAGATCCTCAGCCAGGCCCCAGGTGGAGCTCCAGGAGTCCAACTGTCCAGAAAGGCGAGGGACTGTAAGAGCGTGAATTGTTGAATCCAAGATTGCAAAAAGCACAGGGACAAATAGCCAAAGGAATGGAAGCACATGAATTATGAACCAATGGCTGTGGAGCCCCTAGCTGGATCAGGCCCTCTGGATAAGTGAGACAGTTGAATAGCTTGAACTGTTTGGGAGTCACCCAGGCTGTGGGACCAGGACCTGTCCTTAGTGCATGAGCTGGCTGTTTGGAACCTTGGGCTTACACAGGGACACATGCTCAGCCTGGAAGGAGGGGACTGGACCTGCCTGTACTGAATCCACCAGGTTTAAATGAATCCCCAGTGGTGTCTTGGTCCTGGAGGAGATGGGAATAAAGGGGAGGGGCTGTGGGGGAGGTGGGGCTGGGGGCGGGAGTGGGGAGGACAGGGGAACTCATGGCTGATGTATAAAATTAAAACACATAATAATCATAATAATAATAATAATAATAATAATAATAATAAATAAACATTTGCTGAATAAAGAGAGATATTAATACCTGTAATGCTCTTTCTGATTGAAATATACATGATTTCACTTAATAAAAATTATCACAACTCTACAAAACTGAAAAACAATGTAGCGTTGCTGCAATATAAATGTCAAATCCACTATAAAAGAACAGATGTGACTTGTCATCATTGGTCCTATGTTCACATGCTAAGCATTGTGCTTTCCTACCAGCAATGTTTTAAATAAAACCAAAGCAGTTGTGTTGTATAGTCTCATGAGTTGAGTGTCTGTTTTTCAGGTCTCAGATAAGTACAGGACATACTGTGCCTTTTGGAACTATTCAACCAATGCCATGAACAACGGCAGCTGGTCATCTGAGGGCTGTGAACTGACGTACTCAAATGACACCCACACCTCATGCCGCTGTAGTCACCTGACACACTTTGCAATTTTGATGTCTTCTAGTACCTCCATTGTAAGCCAAGTTTGTGCTTTGTGTTCCCAAAACTGCCCACCACCCTTCATCTTCCTCATTCTCTTTCTTCTTACCTGGTGTCATCAAAAGAATGATACTTTTATATTTTATTGGGGACCAAGTGTATGCTTACTGTAATTGAAAAGCCTGGGCTTTTATTTTGTTTAGGTTTAGTTTTGTCTTTTTTTCTTTTCTTCCCTTCTAAGATATGCACAATATGCATAATAATTTTTAGTTTATTTCCTATCAAGGGCTTGTCTAGCCCATAGCGTCTATCAGGTTGCATGTTAAAGCTGGCATCTTTCCATGGCCCTGTAACTTACATGATGTTTCTGTCCATCCATTTTAGTGTCATGATATCTAGAGACCTTTTCCTTTGTAATGGGGCCATTTTGATGCTTGATAAAATGTGGCACTTTTTTACCCCATATATCTTTAAGAACATAAAACCACAAAGATTTTCAAACATAAAAATGTAAGATAAGCATCCTTGTAATTCATATTTTTCCTCAGCATTTCCTTAGACTGCATTATTGTTATTATATAATTTCTTTCTCTGTATCTCTGTGTTGTATTCTTCATCAGGTTGTTGATTGTGAGTTTCTTCATCATTCTCATTGATTTGCTTCCATTAATACTTAGAATCCATGAAATTTATTAAGTATCGCATACATTTGTTAAAAGTAATATCAATCATAACAGTGGTATTTTTCCAGTGTATTAAGGGGAAAAGCTTTTATTCTTTATGTAAAAAATAAACAACTCATCTCTGTTTCCATCTCAACTACACTATTTTGGTCTTCCACATATCCCTTTTCTCTTTTACCTTTGTTTCATGTGTTCTAGATGAATCACCTCATAGACATAAGCCTTGGCCTTACCACTGATAAGTCTGCTTTAATTAACCATTTTCCCATTACAGTGATGAATTACCTTTCCAACATCATGCAACTGATGGTGATAACATTATTCAGGCATGTACTAATATATACTATGCTTAGAGAAAAAAACCACTAATTATAGTACTGTTAGCCTGCTACATGATTTATATCAGAGTTCTCTGGGCACCAAGTACAAGTTTTTCTCATCCAAATGTACATTTTTATTTTTACATTTTATGAACATTTTGATTAATGCTTCCCTGAGAAGTTCATTAGGAATTGTAGCCCTTTTGATAAGTCATTAAGTCTTCCTCTTAACAAAGCTGTTATTATTTGCCCTTAGGGAATTAAAGATTATAATATCCTGACAAGGATCACTCAGCTCGGAATAATTATCTCACTGATTTGCCTCGCCATATGTATTTTCACCTTCTGGTTCTTCAGTGAAATCCAAAGCACCAGGACCACAATTCACAAGAACCTCTGTTGCAGCCTTTTTCTTGCAGAACTTGTTTTTCTTGTTGGGATCAATATCAATACAAATAAGGTAGGCAATCCTCCCACCACTGTGCTTAATTCTTATTTTCCCTAGTATTTTCTCACTGAACAAATTACTTAAACACAAACTATAATAAAGGTCTTAGTGAGTCAGACATGTTAGATAATTAAGTTATCTCTTCTAGGTTTTTATAATGTTAACATATCTAAAAGACATACTCGTCAAATTCATTAGACCAAAAAAAAATCCTTCATTATGTGAATTATTGGGAAAATCAAAATTTTGTAACAAAGAAATACCTGGTTTTGCATGGGCATTAAGCAAGGACTAAAGAGAAATTGAAATGAAGTTGGTTTTAGGATTAAGAGTAAGCACAAAACAGGTGGAGTGACATGGGCTTCACCAAAGAGTTTCATAATTCATTAATCTGTATTTACACAGAAGCCCTATAATGGCGTTAGACATATAACACATTTACTAAAGGTTGTGTTCATGAGAGAAAATTAGGATTGCAGGCTGAAAGAGGGAGCAGACAAGGTCTGACCCTAAGTGAAGAAAAAAGGAAGAACAATGCACTTTTAAGACAGTTCATCATGATTGCCATGGAGTCCTTTGAGAAATCCTTTACTGATCACAAGACTTATCCTTGGTCTCTAGGCATCTGTGATGTCTGTAACCCAATGGCTGACAGCAGCCCTAGGTTAGGATGTGAGCAACACTGAAGTTGACACAATAGCACAGCTAGGACCCTTAACACCTTCTATGCACTGATTCAAGAAGTGGATTCTTGGGACCGCAGACCAAGAAAGTGCCTGTGCCTTTCTGTTCCTCCAAGAAATCTTCCCAGGACTGAAGCTAGTAGCTAGTCATTAAATTTTACTTCTGAATTAGGTACCATGGAACATCCATTTTAATTAGTTTACACAAATTTTACTCTGTTGTGCCACAGGATTCATGACACCTCTAGATCGTATGCACCCCTCAGCCCTCCAGTTTGTATTTCCTCTTCCCCCTTTCCTTTATCTTTGCTCTACAACTATTACATAGAGTATTTTTGTCAACTCTTCCCTATCATATCTACCCATTTTAAAGCTCTATCTCAACACCAAATTCCTAAGTGACTTCCAAATTTCAACTTCAAGAAATCTTTCTGATTCCCAACTTTATACAAATGTCTCCAACATATTTTGACATGTAATCTCCTTATTCTTGAATTATACTATTTTTTAACTTTTTTATGTTTATTTATTTTATAAGTGTTTTACCTGCATGTATGTATATGTACCACTTGCATGCCTGGAGCCCAAGGAGTTCATAAAAGGCCATTGGATCCCTTAGAATTATAGTTACAGATGGTTGTATGCCATCATGGGTGCTGGCAACCATACCTTGTCTTCTGCAAGAGCCAATGTTCATAACCACCTAGCCATTTCTCCACTGCCTATGTTGTTTTAAGTAGGGAAATAAGTATGTATGTTGTGTGGCCTCTCCAGTAATAGATACTATTAATTTTAGTAATCACTAAATTAAATTAAATTACTAAAATTCACTAAAATATTATTTCCTAAACTTACTAATCAAGGTGTGGCTAGCTACCTTTTCTATTAGTTTTGATAAACCTAACTACAGGGGCTGGAGAGATGGCTCGGTTCTTAAAAGGTCTTACTGCTCTTGCCAAAGACCATAGTTTACTTCCCCGTACCCACATCTGGTGACTCAAACCATCTGTTAAGTCTAGTCTCCAGGAATCTAACACTTTCTTCTGACCTCCAAGGATACCACTTGCATATAGTACACAGACAGACAAGTAGATACACAAGCACACACATTCTTCTAAAAGTAAATTTAAATCTAATTCTAGTTCTAAGTAATAAGTAAATACTCATGAAAAATGTTTAACTAAAACATATCCCAAATGTATTCTTTTAAAAGTAAATTTAAATCTAATTCCAGTTCTAAGTAATAAGTAAGTTCTCGTGAAAAAATACTTAACTAAAACATATCTCAAATGTATGTAGAAATCTTACAACTAGAAGCAATTCTACAATGGGTATTTTCGTAAAATGTGCTATTTGTACATTTGAAGTTTTGGCACTTAATCAAGATGCTTCCTTTGTTTTGTATGGTTTAACAATAACTTACATTCTTTGGACTTTATCAAAATGGAATGGAGAATTATGTCCAGACAGCAGTCAGTTTAAACCATCATACAGCCACTAAGAAACAAATAGTTTAGGTCTGAAGAGTCCCCAATTTATGACAAATCTCTGGACTAGACAATAGTGCAATTTTATCGCAGGGTCCTTTAAACTTTCATGGATGGAGTGTAGTTCTTTTAAATCAACTACAAAGTAGCACATATTAAAAATAAAACTTTTGAGACATGAGTATTTTAGTGTGATCAGTCATGATATAAAGTGACATCATTCATAAAGAAAGTTGAGGGATGATATAATTTTAAGGAAAACGTTACTTATTGTTTCTTCCTTCTTTTGCATTGTAGTTGGTCTGCTCTATTACTGCTGGCCTGCTTCACTACTTCTTCTTAGCTGCCTTTGCCTGGATGTGCATTGAAGGCATACACCTGTATCTCATTGTTGTGGGAATCATCTACAACAAAGGGTTTTTGCACAAGAACTTTTATATCTTTGGCTATCTCAGCCCAGCTGTAGTTGTTGGATTCTCAGCATCCTTAGGATACAAGTATTATGGCACCACCAAAGTGTAAGTAAAACGGACTTTGTGAGCATTTGAAAGACACTACTGAATAGTCTGCATATATTTGAGAATGCTGTTTTACTATAGTCTAGGCAATGTATTTACTGATTTTTATCTCTCACTTTTCAGATGTTGGCTGAGCACTGAAAACAACTTCATTTGGAGCTTCATAGGACCAGCATGTCTAATCATTCTTGTATGTATATAAAAACTGCTTTTAAAACTTAGGGGTTAGCTATGGTTGAGAAGAAATTTCCCAAACTAGACATTCTGCTTTGTAAAAACTTATTATGAACATTTGTGTCTATCATTTGGTACCATTTAACATATTGAACTAAGATGAAGAAAAATACATAACTTATAAGTGAAAAGCAATTACCATTCATTTACTTTCTTGGGGAAGGATAGGTCTTTGCATAGTATAAAATAAGGATGACAGATGTATGATTCTGTCTTCTCAGTAGAGTCTCTGCATCTGAAACACTGAAAGTGTGCCAACCACCTGATAATCTGGCACTTCAAATGTTTACGTTATTTAATCTTTTATCGATGATCGGTCATCTTTGAAAATTAGACTGTCATCTTTAGTGTTTTGTCGTCTTTATATACCCTGTCATCACAAAGTGATTTTAAACTAAATTGCAACATCAGAGACAAGAACCCACTATTTCTCACAAGCAGACAAGTCAACTACTGATAGTCCTATTTCAACAAGGAAGAAGGCTTTTTAATTCTTTCTGAAAGTGGTTTCAACCCTACAAATTTGGCAGGTATTATATGGTCCATTCTAAATAAAGACATTTTTATATGTCTCCGGAGCATTTCTGAGTGCTGAAAGTTTGCAGCGGCCATTCTGAATATAACAGTCTGTCAATGAGTCAGAGAGGCCTGACGAGATGCAAGAATGGAACGTGTTGTCAGAACAAAAACTGTGACAATATTTTGGACAACTTTGTCCCATATGATTTGGCCATAAACTAGTATCCTTTTTCCTTTTTCTGTTTTTTTTTAAATCTTTTATGGTTGTGAGGGGACTGTTAAATAGAAATAACTTCATATGTAAAGCAGAGAATTCTCATCAAGCTTTTGTTCTAGTGATGTGGGTAAAATCAAGTATATTTTAAAAATTATGCTTCCTGATGACCACAGATAACTGTTTATTATTCTCAGAATTAATCAGACAAATGTTTATTAAACTACTGGCTAGATATCTACTGCAATTATTTGAGCTAATATAATTTATTATAGCTCCAGTATTATAGTCCATATTATAGTACCGATCAAATGGTGTCCAGTTCATACAGCTTTACTTGTAGATGTAACCGGCTTGTTAAATAAGAAACACAGAACCAATTGCAGAGTTAAAAACCACGAGGTCAGAGCAAGAGCGGAAAACCTTACCCTTCTCTGCTTCTGCTGTTCTTCCTCTCCGCCAGAGAGCTACCTCTGTGTGTCCTATCTTTTTTATAGATTTTCTGTTCTGTTTTCTCATTGGTTGTAAACCCAGCCACATGACCTCCTTGTCACTGCCTGTTTGTACAGACCTCCAGGTCTTCTATGGTTGCTATTGAGATTAAAGGCGTGTGTCTGCCATACTGGCTGTGTCCTTGAACACACAGAGATCTACCTAGCTCTGCCTCCCAAGTGCTGGGATTAAAGGCGTGCCCCACTACAGCTCAGCTTCTGCTCTGGCTTGCTCTGACCTCAAGGCAACTTTATTAACATATAAATAAAACCACATTTCAATACAAATAAAATATCACTATATTCACTGGTGGGTTTTACATGAGTATTTCATGTGAAAACATTTTATGTGTTCTGTTCTACTGATTTCTTCTCATCAAAGCAAGTGAACGTTTGGCGAACAATAATTCTTCATGCTTAGATGAACATGGAAATCTAGGAATTATGCTGAGAACAGGAAGAAATGGGACCATGTTTCTCTAAAGCAATATGGGGTAGTATTTTTCTATGAAATCATGTTTTAAAGTTGCATATACATGAAGATATATACCTCAGAGTGAATTACTCAGACTCTGGATGGACTATCTAAAACTGAATCCTAAAAACTTTCCAAAATTGTAAGGTAACTCCATCACAATGTTCTACTTTGGAATGAGCAAGTCAGTTCATCTCTGTGCAGTTTTATCTTGCTAATCTTTCCCAGGTTAACCAGAAGGTGGGGTTCCTTAAGAAACAGGTGAGAGGCCTCAGCTGTCTCTATAACATAACATTCTACTTATTGTATCTTATGAAATACCCAAACTATTCATTACTATATCAAAGTGAATTAGTTAATTCTAGTCATCCTGATTCTGCAGCCACACTTGCATATCTCGTGGTGCAATGGCATAACATGCTATCAATTGAACTGTTTCCTCTTGCCACAGACGAGTTCCTTGTTCAATGATAAAGTCAGATAAACTATGTGCCACTCATTTTTTTTCTTGGACTGAGTCTCCACATATTTTTTTCTAAAGAGACATTAGAGTGATGTCTCAACACAGATAGGTCACAGTTAGGTGGCCTTGGCCACAATAGTGGGCAACGTTTCTAGACCTGTTTTGTTTTTGCTGCCAGTGTTAAGGAAAGGCAGCGATCACCCAAGAACAGCAGGACATGGTGAACACACTTTTATGAGCTCACTGAAATGTGTCTCCTGGTTGGAGGCCACATGTGAGCACAAAGACCATCACCCACTTCTGATCAGGGTTTCCTGCAGGCTTCACGCTTCCTAAAGTATCTAACAGAGCAGAAGGAAAAGAGTTATCATGCCATGTTCTTAAAAATGAAAGAAGGAACACAAAAAATACCTTGTTTTTCTACAGAGAAATATGTGTAGGCATACTGGTGCATAACTTGAATCTTAGAATTTGAGACCCTAATGCAAGAATACCAGGGCTCCACAGTCATCCTCAGCTATGCAGCAACTTCAGACCAGTCTGGGCTAAAAAGGAAGGCCCTGTTTCAAAATAAAACACTAAAAAAAGAAAAGAAAGAAGAAGGAAGGAAGGAAGAAAGAAGGGAAGGAAGGAAGCAAGCAAGCAAGGAAGGAAGGAAGGAAGGAAGGGGGGAAAGGAGAGAAGGAAAAGACAAGAGGAAAAGAGAAACAAGAGAAAGGGTCACAGGCTCCCCAGGCAAATTGATGCTGCAAACACCTAAGAGAAAGTGTTGAATGAAAATATGGTTGCTTCTCTCTGTTGATTAAATAGGACCAGTGTAGAAACAGGGTACTAAAATGCCTATGTATAAAATCTACATGGAGATGATCATGTAAACCAAAAACAATAAGTAAGTAAAGAAACAAAGGACAAAACTAAGGTGATGTCATAAAGTTTTCCCTACCAGTAGGTGAGCAGATCACTCTGCTTCGAATGGGGAGTCATTGGACCTGGACAAGAAACACATAGAATCCAGTTATGAAGCCTCCCTAGTCCTCTGCAGGGAGTTAAAGCATGTGAGCACACAGAGTAGAGATTTCCTTAGTGTGGAGTTCAGATATTCAGATTTTATCCTTTGTCATTTGGGGACAGTGAACACATATTCATTGGAAAATCACTGGGAATGCTGTGGAAGGAAAACCTGCTGAACCATGTAACAACATCCCTCCTAGACAGTAGAAGAGAGACGCAGCACTAGCAGAGCTGTGACAATGTGGCAGTGACTCCCCTGCATGTGGTAGCTCCAAAGAGAAAGCAGGCAAAACACACAGCAGAGGACTGCACAATGGCACCAGTGGGCTCAGAGAGATCAGGAGGCTGTCACAACCCCTCAACAGCCCCAACCAGGATGGAGGACAGGGCTTGTAGAGGCAGCAAGAGCAGGTTTTGCATTTATGTGAAACAAGACAGGGTTTAAATGTGAACTCGAGGTGCTGTCCAGCAGCCCTTTCAGCTTGTGGGCTTCTTCCTGAAAATGAGGAAAGAGCAGAGCAACAAATATCCTTGAAGCCAGGCACCACCATAGGCTTTTTCTGCCAAGTATTCAAGAATTACCTTTCTCACAGTGTCACCTTGCTCTAGACTGTCATTTCTAACTAACAAACTAAACTAACTAGTTACTGAGTAAATAAACTTATCTGGTTCTCCACCTTAACAATCAGACCTTTTCTATCCCCCACTAAATTTCTAGTATTAATAATAAGCTTTACAAGATACTACACACTACTCTGATACACATGGTTAGTACTTAATACTCTGTGTCCTTTGCTAGCCTATAATTTACCTATCCCATTTGGAGCATTTAAAAATAAGATTTGAAAATGGTAAGTGACTTAAGCTTCAGCTCCATAAGTAGGGCGTGAAACTATTTCTTGCCTTTATTTAAGCCACACTTTCATTTTTTGACTCTTTTGTGATTACCTCTGATCTCTTTTCCTGCATTAGATCTCATTTTTGGATAGTATGAGCCAAGGTAAATTGATTGCCTATGGCCTTGGCCTTAATGCTAACAGTTCTCCTTGCCTAGACAAGCCACAACCAGGGAGTACTGATGGAGTTCTTGGGAATACACTTCTCTCCTCCTGTTTTCAGCCTTATCTTACCATATCTCTTCACACCACGGCCTTTATCATTGTCAGGACACTCGCTTGAAAAAAATTTGGGAGTCTTTTCCTTCAATAGTCTTGTTATCTTCTGGGAAATTCTTCTTCCAAGAAGTATTAACTAGTGCAGAGACTCACAGGACACCTCACAGACCTGAAGCTGTTATATTTCTTAGTGTTCCCCCATGAAGTTTGGATTCTAATCCTCTGTCGACCTTTAACACTTCATTATTGCATATGGTAACTTTCTGTGTATATTTTTGGGCAACCCTAGAAGTGCCTAATGAGTCCTTAGGAATCATTTTTAAATTTTAATTGATTTGCTAATAAAAACCTAGTAACACATGAGGCCACAAGAAGGGCCATGTGGTCTTTCTTTGGGTAGTTGATGGCTCTGTGTCTTAGAAACCTGAAAGATAAATATTGCTGAAATAACTCAGCAATGCAATAATAAACATCACACTTTATAAAGTATCCATTCTTTAGCAATTAAAAAAGGAAAATTCCTAAGTATTAAGAAGAAAATCTTATGTTATAACTCTCCTAGTTTTGCCTTTTGTGTTAAAAAGCCAAACAAAAAGACAAATTTAGAAACAGAATTTCCAAAGCCCCAAATCATATGCTTTAGAATATGTGTGATCAAATACAACACATGTGCATATGTGTCCCTGTGCTGATCCTAGCTTTTAAAATGTTAATGAATATGTCACAGCATTTAATTATGGCAAAATATAGTATATGTTCCTGCTATTACCTAGAGTTTGTGGTTTAAAGTACATGCTGCTAAAAAAAAAGCTAACTAAAATAGAGAAAATAAAATAGAAAATCTCTCTCTCTCTCTCTCTCTCTCTCTCTCTCTCTCTCTCATTAGATTTTTGAGATGTGATTTCTCTGTGTAGCTCTGGCTGTACTGGAACTATCTCTGTAGACCAGGTTACCCTTGAACTCACAAAGATTGGCCTGCTTCCACCTCCCAAGTGTTAGGATTAAAGGTGTGAGCCACCACCACTCAGCTAAGATTTTCTTGATTGAACCAAATGTTAATTAAACTAGTCCACATAAGTAATTTTCTTTCTTTCTTCCTTTCTTCCTTCCTTCCTTCCTTCCTTCCTTCCTTTTCTTTCTTTCTTTCTTTCTTTCTTTCTTTCTTTCTTTCTTTCTTTCTTTCTTTCTTTCTTTCTTTCTTAGTGAAAATAGAGTCTTCTCCCATATAATGCATCTAAACCACAATTTCCCCTCCTTCTACTCCTTCCAACCTCCCCCACCTATTTTCTCCCCAAGTTCTACTCTGTATGTTTCCCTTCAGAAAAGAGCAGGCCTTCAAGAGACAACAGCCAAACACAACAAAACAAGATACAATGATACAAGGTGAAAACCCTCATAATGAGGCTGAACAGGGCAACCAATGGGAGAGAAAGAGTCTCAAGAGCAGGCCAAAGAGTCAGAGAAACACCCACTCCCACAGTTAGAAGTCTCCCAAGAACACCAAGCTAACAGTCACAACACACACACAGAGGTCTTGTGCAGGCTCCGTGGTTGCTGCCTCAGTCTCTGTGAGCCCTTGTGAGCCCTGCTTAGCTGATTCTGTGGCCCATGTTCTTGTGATGTTCTCCATCCTCCTTTCCTCCCCTCTTCCACAGAGTTCCCCAAGCCAAATGGAAGGACCTGATGGAGACCCCCAATTTTCTAAAGAAAAAAGCTGTGATCTTTCATTAGGATTTAAACCAAAACTAACGTAATAGAGCATTGCAGTGTGCATTCACCCCAGTAGTGTACCACTCAGATGCTGCAGCATGCCCCTCTGACTTCTCCTTCTGTATCTAATCTCCTATCTCCTTTTCAAGAAATGCCAATTAAAACTACTGAAAATGAATTATTCATTCATATAAGTCACATGAGGTAGGACTTGTGAACATTTGTGTGTGGGGGGGGGGTGTGCACGAGTGCATGTGTGCACGCATGCATGCACAGGTTATGAAATATCATTACATTTTGATTTTCAATATTGTCCAAGATTGAGAAACATATAAATGCCATAAGACTGTATATTCCATCCTACACTTGTACTTCCTGCAGTGGATCACTCCTGTTATAGAACTTAGGGTCACTATCTACGCCCCAAGAAGACACACTTGTTCACCTATTCTGGAGAAACCAATTAAAACAGCCAAGTTAGTTATAGAAAGCAAATAAAGGAGATTTATTCACTGTGGTCACTGGGAAGAATGAAGAGATCCAGTGATGTCCTGAAGTGAGATTAAAGTTTAAATAGAAGGCCATGGATATGCACACCAAAGCATCCCTGTCAAGGTGTGGTCACCCTCTTCACTAACCCAGCGTCATCTCCAGATAGCTGTAAACCTTTTCCTGGAGAGGAGAGTTTTCACATAGGCTAGTGCACGATTCTCTTTGCTCATCATGAGACTGCTGGGGAAATTCCAATTTCATGGTTGCCTTTGTATTGATAATTTTATACTTAAAATATCTCTTTAAAAAAAAATATATATATATGTATATCCATATGCATGTACATATATATATACACATATATATGTGTATATGTGTGTTGTGTGGAGTACACACACACACACACACACATACACTTATGCCAGGTCATTTTTACTTCCTTCTTCATGTTTACTCTGTATTTTAGTAGATCATATTTCTTTCGTAAGTATGTACACACCCAATTACAAACTTAGGAAAAAAACTTGAATTACCTATAGCCTACAATATATCATATCTGTCTTTCCTCATTAGAACCTAGAATTCTACCATTTCTACCCTTACTTATTATGAGTATGTATTTAAAACTTCCCTAAGGATGAACATTTGTTTTCAGCACTTCCTTATTAAAAAAACAGTGTTGCATTAAAAAAAAAAAATCCAAGTCCCACCACAGCTGCATATCCATTAAGACAGTCTTAGGCAGTATTTCTTGAAGGTAGAAAGGCAAGTATGTGCAGGTTTTAAAATTTACATAATTATCCTGTAAAACAATTATATGAATGGTGTTTTTTATTCTGCCAACAATATATGAAAGTCTTTATTTTAATATCTATGCCAATATTCAGTATTATTACCTACTGTGGTGTCAACATGTTAGAATAAATAAAAACAAAAGAGAGGGTTACAATAGACCAAGTACTACTGGAATTTCAGGGGAGTCCCTTTGTACTTGTAAGATAACACTGTAGAAACTGGGGTTCACACTTAGGGTTCTTAGTCTCATTGTTAAAGAATTTAAGAATGGACTCAAACAGAAGCTCAAGGAAAATTCTATTAGAATTTAAAAGAAATACTGCAGGACAATCAAGTTGTGGATCTCAGCAGCTACCTTGGGGGCGGAGAGAATAGAGTTAAGAAGGGAAAGGAAGGCAGGAAATGGAAAGAGAACAGAGGAAGGAGGGCGGAGAGAGGAGGGGGGAGGTGTGACAACAGGAGAGTGACAAGAGTGTCATTCTAAGAAGGAAAAGAGCATGTCTCCTTCAAGGGTGAACCACTCCTCCTCTCTCTGTAGCACACCATAATAAGGTGCACCAGTCCTCCTAATTGGTGCTCCTCTGGGCAGTTGATTGTCCAGCCAAACTAGATTAACTCTTCAGGGAGGAGGCAGTGGCTTGGATCCACATACAAAGAGATTCTACTCTTTCCTGTAACACAGTTTTGCTGACACTGGGCAAAGCCTTCCTTGTAACTCTGCCCAAGACATTGAGGAAGTCTGCATCACCTGCAGCTCCTACTCCCTGGATTCCTGTAGCAACACGACCTTCAGAAGACAACCAAAGACATCTCTAGAGTCAAAAGTCCCCTATGGACCATATGCCATGCTCCCTTCACTGGAAACTGCCTCTAGTCTAGACTGTACTACTAACATTAGCTGTGTTCTTGTGCAATGAGCACAGACATGAGAGATTACAGTTGAGGAGTAGGCTGTACATAGGATAACCACACTAAAGCTATACTAAGAAATGCTGCTAGTTTTTAATTTTAATCTTGTGAAGATCAGACCACCATTTTCAATGAAAGTTTCAATGTAATGCCAACATGCTTTTTGTTCTATCTTCCAGTGATATCTGGGGTTTAAAGCATTTTAATATCCCAGTCTTTCTCTATACTATATATGGATAAGTAGTTCAGTGTTTGTTTTTTATATTATTCTGAACTTCTTGAACAATAGATAGTTAGAATTTTTTTTAAGACATGAAGTGGAGGAGCTGTTTTTTGAGAGGGAAAGAAAAGCAATATAAATGATGTGTTACTGGTTTTTAATATGTTCTCATACACAGGAGCTGTATTGTTACTGAAAATACTTTCAAAGATAATCTTTGAGGACTCACTGGGGAATTTTATAAGAGTTGGATAAACTTGTAAAAATTAGAGATAAAATAAAAATGTTTCTTAAAGATACCTTAAGTCTCTCAAACCCAGTTATAAAGAGGTGTCTAAAAGGATGCTGATTGCAAATCTCCCTTGTGAGCATCCTTCTGCAGTCCAGATTCTATAGTGGAGCCCAGGAGAGGAGAGCACCAACAGTGTTGGTAGGTCCAGACAGTCATTGGAATTAGTAGTTGGTGTACATTTGCATAATCTTTTAATCTGCACAAAACCTTTTAATGTCTCAGTTGATCCTCACAGAAGTTTCTGCAATGCATAGAAATAAAAATAGGAACAGCATTTGGTAGATCAGATTTCACAAGATTTTTGCACTCTGGTATTATAATCTAGACTTATCTATTTAGAAGTGCCTAGAGGGGTTCTCTACTATTTATATTTTAAGAAGCAGATAAATTTATGTAAGTGGATTGATTACAATAAAGCAAATCATTATATTATCTTGAATCTAAGTCATAAAACCTTCAAGAATTTGTTCATGATGAATTTTTTTAATTATTTAATTTAATCAAGAAGCAAGTACATATTCTGGTCATTCTCTGAGAGTAGCACAGGGCACTTGCACAAGTCATCTGCAGCTAAGTGATGCCCCCTGCCAGTCTTACGTGCTCTATTACCATCTTTCTTGGCTTCACAGTGTTCTTGGGATCAACTTTGCATATGATTTATTCTAAGAGTGCCCTGTTAGTTTATTTATCTTCAAACTGTGGAACCTTTTGAGAGTATAAAAATACTTCAAGTTAGTGCTACTGTGTAGGGAATTTATAAAACACCTCCATGCCAATTTTTTTTTTTACATTAGGACTTTTTATACAAACAAAAACTTACTTGCAGTAAAATCCTATGTGGCTGACCATAATGGCCATCACAAGTCTCCGCTACTCCAGTGTCTGGTTATGTTTCTGTGAATTTGGTAACAACCCTGTATAGGCATAGAATAAGGAAATAGAAGTGGGGTATTGCTCATGCCCTTCCATGCATGTTGAGCCACATGCAAAGGAATATAATTTGCATGTGTGACTTCAACAGGGTACCCCAGCAGATATGGCAAAAGCTGGAGGCAGACCACCTGGGGCTCTCTCAGCTTACCTTAATGTGATGTCCACTGAATGCAAACCTGAAAAGTACACTGCTCAACAGTCCAGACCAACAAGGACATACAGACCCTTTCCATAGGATGCATTGTATCTTGTAACCTACCTGGTCAGCTTTCTTACAGTGGCTCTCAGTGTTTAACCATGCTGGTTGTTGGGCATGCCCTCTCTATAACTTCCTCTGCAACCTCTCTCTCTTTATGGAACCATTTTGTTTCAACCCCTTCTCATCTTTCTTCCTAGTTAAGTCCCACTTACCTTTTATACTTCAAACATAGCTAAGGGAAGTCTTGTCTAACTCATTGACCTATAATAAATATTTGGTTCATGCTTTTAGAATTAGAAGTCTATATTTTCTTCTTGTGAATTCTTTCCCCAGTTTACAATGTGTGTACATTCTTTAAACATCTGATTCATTACTGGTCAGTATTTATCTTCTTTGGGTGGCTTTAAGGTCTATGAGAAGAAAATATTATGGATTTTCCTTTACTGTATTGTTCTTAAGGCTCAATGTGTAGTGATCACTCAAGTCATACTGTTGAGGAAATAAATGAGTGGTGCACCAAGATGACTTTGTTCAAAAGCACTCTTTCCTTTCCCACAGAGGAAATGTAAAGAAAGAAGTCAAGCATAAAACTTGGAAGCTTTCACTAAAATCTGTCATGTTTACTTTGTTTTCTTCTTAGGAAAGATTATTGTCTCTGGCCAGTGAGCCTGTCTGCAGTATGTTTTCACTAAAACATGTAATGCGGTGTTTTAAATTCATCTGAACAAAATAAAATCCTGGCTAGGCAGTGCCAGAGGTCTCAAAGGCAGCATAGTTGGTAAGGGGAACACTCAGGGAGTCCTTTCTGTTCCCTGTCTCTCTAGTACAAAGATGAGGATAATGACAGGCACTCTACAACAGAATTACTGCAAATGGCATTAGAAGAATAGGAATACCCTTTAAAAAACAAAGGAGGCAAAAATTAAATAATTTGAGAATCAATTTTATATCACTTTGATTTTACCCTTTAGATTAAAACATAGCTTTCCAGGAGTGGGAGGCTAGAGAAATGGCTCAGTGGTTAGGAATATGCACTGCTCTTCCAGAGGACCAGAGTTTGGGTCCCAGCACCCAAGTCAGATAATTTCCAACCATCTGTAACTCCATCTCCAGGAGATCTGACATCTTGGGTGTTCGGGAGCACCTTCATTTATGTATGCATCCATATACATGATTTAAAATAACAAAAAAATAACTTTAAAATTTTAACTTAGCAATGATTTGAATGTTGTATCTTTGAATTAAATTATGCAAAATCTGCCTTAAAGTCTAATGAATAGTCAAGTAACCATACATTTATGTAAGGTGCTGTTGCTCCCACTAACCTCCAGCCACATTTTATTCTGTAAGTGTATATAAAAGGAGAATGTTTCATTTCTGAAACTGTAACAAAAAAGAATTCATTGTACAGCTTCTCTTCTGCTGTGACATTGAAATGAATAACTGTGGTAAATGCTTTTTGCACACAGCTTTTCTCCTTCACCTCTGCTTCCATGGACTGTGACTAACAATAGTTAAAAATCAGCTATAAAAACGAGCCCATGGCATTTACTTACAGTCACAGGGGTCACTTTATCCTGTAGTTCACAAGTATACCATTCTCTTCTCCCTCTTTTTATTTTTAGTAAAATATTTTTTAAACACCAAAAACCTTGTAGTGTGAAATATTTCTAGTGGAAACATGCTAAAATATGAATTATAAATAATTGTCTTATTGTCAAAGATCACCATTGTTAGAATAAAATTTTTGCCATAGCAAAGAAGAGAGAACCCTTAATTAGCTATCACAAGAAATCAGCTGGGGTGGGAAGGGGTATATCCTAACAGACAACTGTAGTACAAAAGTTTTGATCCTTGTATCAGGCCATGTTTTAATGAGCACACACCACAGGATGACACATCTCTGATTCCTGACAGGTGTCAACATGGAGACACCCCTAGTCTATCCATGAAGTCCAGGAAGTGGAACTGCAGTCTTTCCAGCCACTTCGCACATCCTTCCCCTTGCTCAGTTCTTACTAGAGGGTCATCATCTTCTGACAACTGGCGATGTACTTGTTTCTATTTTCTTTACTCTGATGTTTAGAGTCTAGAGGAACTTCTGCAAGTACTTCATTACTTTGCTACAGTCCAGCATCATTACATTTTGATGATTTATGTCTCAGTTTCTACTGTTATTTTGTGTTCAAATAATTTAGTGTTAATGAGAAACTTTTGTAGCAAAATCATCAAGATATGAGACAAATTATGATCATTTTACATATTTGTTCAGTTAATGGCTGATCAATTGATGGCTTCTTTATACATACAATTAAGGTAACTTGAGTATAGAATACTAATTTTTTAATTAATAAGAATTTTAAATTTTTTTGTTATTTATTATATTTGTGTTTTAATTTTACACTTCAGCCATGGGTTCCCCTGTCCTCCCCCCTCCCCACCCCCACCTTTCCCCCATCCCCTTCCCTCCATAACATGTGAATATGGAGCTTGTTAGATACAAGTCATTATTCCCAACCTTGAGATTCCAAAAATAAAACTTAAAAGTAGCTCTGTTCTTATGGGTTATGGATTATAGACCAAGAGCCATTATTGATTCACTATTTGTTGGACACTTATATACTTAGTATAATTCAGAGAACATAACAATAAATGTATAATTTAATTCAGACAAAAATCTCTAAGATAAACATTAATATTGCTCAGGTTTATGTATTAAGAAAGCAAACTGAAGACAGTTCAACAAGACATCTAGTTAATATCAGGCCTGGAACAGAACTTCCAATGTTGCCTTGTATTCTATTTAGAAATTGAACCATCCATAAGAAAGTGTACACTTTATTGAATGTATCTTCACATCTCGAAATTTGTGCACATTTACTGGTTTATGCACACTGCCTAACACTATGTAGAATATGTAGATTATAAAACATCCTTGAAAAGATTAAAGAATTAAACATGAAATAAAAATACTTCATGCATTTGATATATACTTCACTAAGATATTTAATTTCATTATCTAAAATTAAAATTTTATTTTGTTGTAAATACAGTAATTATATTACATAAGTAGAGTGTGTTTTTCTGCTTTTATTTTGTGCTGGAAATTGAACCTAGAGTTTTGTGCTTACCTAGGCAAGCCTCTGAGATGCATCCCTATTTCTGCTTTGTTTAGAGACTCTGTCAACTCCAGTCTCACGCAGATGCATTTAATGTTCATGTTCAGGTGACTGTGTGACCAGACTCCATCACAGAAGACTATTCCAATACACACCCCTTAAAGTCTTCAGTGATGCTGTCTTTTAGCATTTGAAATGATATTTACCAAATTTACTGGCATTACTTAAATTTATAGGAAGAATACACTTAAATTTGCCACCTGATTTTCTTCCATGTACTATTTAAATTAGTTTACTACCTCATGAAGACCAGCACTTTTCGTCAATAGAACATGATATTTCAAATGACTAATTAGGAGGAAGCATATAAAGACATTTCTAGACATGTTTTTGACATAAGAGAAGGTATCTATTGAACTAAATACTGTGTAATCTTAAATGCAACTGGAAATGCATCTAAATCTATGTTGTGTATTGTCTTTGCAACAATTAAACTCATTGTATCAAATGTGATCAGATCTTTATGGAGATCAAACTGAATGGCTTGAGCACTCTTGCAACCTGGCTGACAAAATTGTTTACTCTAAAAGTAGGAACAATGTTCATTTGATATTTTCTCATGTGTATATTTATTATTGGTGCTGTTTGACCACAATGTTCTTAGACACATGTGAAGCTCAACTGTATGTGTTACTGAGCTCCCTTGTTAAATGTAGATGATGTGACCTGAGTACCAATGTGCATACCTTATAATATGTTACAGTAAAGAGAAAAACAGCAGAGGGTGAACCTACTACTTGGAGAAACAAAACTCTGCAACACTCTTGTGTGACCTATGACTTCATACAGCCAGGAACATGTAAGGGCAACAGAGACACTCCCAGCTTAAATGTGAACACTTAATAATCCTTAGAAAATTACCAGCTGCCATGCTAAAATTCTGTTTAGATTATTTTCACATCATATATCCACATCCCCACACCAGTAGAACAAGCAAAACATATTTAGAGTATGCTGGGTGGAAAGCCTTGTTGCCTACCATCACATTCTCTGATCCCTGGAAAACTGAGAGGATGCCTGCCTTCGGGAGAGGACTTCTCTCTGTACATTATCCTAGTCTCCATGAGCAGGCTCCATCGTTGATGTTTTGACCAACTTGAATAAGAGTAAGCCAATAATGAACTGACTGTTGGCCAGTTCTACAAGTCAATGTTCGTATGATCAATGTCTTCCAATCTTAATGTCACTTTAGTGTCTCCTTGCTGGCTTCCATCTACAGTTTGATAGTTTTATAAAATACTTGGTAGCATAAACTCTGTAACCTATTAGAAATGACTCTGGCCTCTGGTCCTTCCTACCCATAATCTCAGGTGAATTATTTAATGTTTTTTGTAATTCTTGTGTCCTAAGCAGAAAAAAAATTTAATAAAAGCATCACCAGTTAAATTATATAATTATAATAGGAGGAGAATTAAGAAGTCATGAACAGTACCACATAGATCATTAATAATATTTATTCACTCAATGAATATTGATGTTAAAAGGTATTTTTGTCAGAGTTGAATGTCAGTGTTTCAGCCATTTATAAATACTTGTGAAAAGATACATTATCACAGATCAACTGTTTATCCAAGTGCATTTTCCAACAGGCACTGCCTGCTGGGAAAACTTTGCTGCCTACTAACATGTAAACCTCAAGAGATTAGTGTAACATCAGAAAATGTGCACTGTCCCAGAGAGGTCTATTGGTGATCTTTTCTTGTGATGTTGTTTAGAGCCCTCTTGAATGCACCTGTTATGTTTTCAGACTGCTTTAGGTGTTTCAATATGTTTGGAACTTAACAGTTGTTTTGTCATATAATTGTACACTGTCCTCCCTTTTCTCTGCTGTCATTCTCTCTTGGGCTAGGCCAGTGTTGGTATCTAAGCAGAGGAATAGCTTTTAACTCTGTAGATATTCCTGAGGTAGATATTCTGAGGCAAGTGCTAAACCAGATGGAGCACATGGTGTTGTCTCAGCCTCTGTCGGAGAGAAGTTACTCACAGTGTTGAGAATAGGTCAACATATACTGAGATGTCATAGTTTCTGTGAACTTTTACCTCTTCTTGTAGCTGGAGACCTTCTCTCCAGCCCCCGCCAAGCCCTGTTAGTCTGACAGCCCACTTATAAAATAAACACACAGACACTTATATTATTTAAACTGCTTGGCCATTAGCTCAGGCCTACCATTGTCTAGCTCTTACTCTTACGTTCAGCCCATTTCTATTAATCTATACTTTGCCATGTGGCTCGTGGCTTACTGGTACCTTACATCTTCCTTGTCCTGGTGGCTGCTGGCAGTGTCTCCCACCTCAGCCTTTTACTTCCCAGAATTCTCTTCTCTACTTGTCCCACCTATACTTCCTGCTTGGCTACTGGCCAATCAGAATTTTATTTATACAGAGGTATATCTACAGCATCTTTTTATAGTAAGATTTGCAAATTTTATGTTTATCCATTTCTTTACTTACTTGGAGATAAGATCTCATGTATTTCAGTCTCATAACTCTTATGTTGATATTACAAGTGTGCACACTACCCACTTTATGTAGTGCTAGCTATGGAACCCAGGATTCTGTGTATGTTAGGCAGATACTCTACCAACTGCATCACAAGCCCTGCCCCTAATGAAGACTTAAACAACGGTGTTCATCAGTCCAATTTCTTGCTTCCTGGCACAGCTTTCCTATGCTCCATGAGGCATTTCCAAAGAGGAAGCATGCTATCAAATCTATGGGCATTCTTTCCTGCACTCGGGGCTTTATGTGCTTTTACCCACTTCCTAATCTTGAAGCATGTGGGCAGTCTTTGCACATACATACATGTTTAGGTTCTATGACAGGATCTGAAATTTCACCCCCTTGTAGATGTAACCGGCTTGTTAAATAAGAAACACAGAATCAATGGCAGAGTTAAAAACCACGAGGTCAGAGCAAGAGCAGAAAACCTTACCCTTCACTGCTTCTGCTGTTCTTCCTCTCTGCAAGAGACCTACTTCTGTGCGTCCTGTCTATTTAAAGACTTTCTGTTCTGTTTTCTCATTGGTTGTAAACCCAGCCACATGACCTCCTCGTCACTGCCTGTTTGTACAGACCTCCAGGTCTTCTATGGTTGCTATTGAGATTAAAGGCGTGTGTCTGCCATGCTGGCTGTGTCCTTGAACACACAGAGATCCACCTAGCTCTGCCTCCCAAGTGCTGGGATTAAAGGCGTGCCCCACTACTGCTCAGCTTCTGCTCTGGCTTGCTCTGACCTCAAGGCAACTTTATTGACATACAAATAAAACCACATTTCAATACAAATAAAATATCACTATACTCAAAATTTGACATCCTCTTTTTATGCTGTTAGAAATTGACCTCTGTGAAGAGGGAAACAGCCTTGGGATTATCTCTAAGATGTCCTGTCCTCAATGATGCAGGAATTTGAGTGTGAACACTTGAAAGTCTGTAAAAGTCAGGGTTAACCTACAAAATAAACTGCCAGGCCAATTGAATTTTAGATAAATAATGAGTTGTGTGTGTCCCAAATATTGTATGGAGCACACACAACAAAATACTCATTGAGTTTCTGAGATTTAAACTGGCAAGTAACTTATATATTTAGCACACCAAGCAATGCTGGGAATGGAGTACAACACAAATGAGATTGGAAGGAACTGGAAAGAACAAGTTGCATGGATGACAGTTCAAAGGAGGTCAGCTGTTAGTATAATTAATCTTAATCATTTGATTTAAGAAACAGGAGCATAATCCACAAATAATAAACAAAGACAACCTTATATAATTGATTTTTCATTAAATACATAAATCATCAATAATAAACATGAGCTAATGATAAATGATTTTATAAGGGTCAATTTTTACTTAAGCATGATCAATAATCATGCATAATCATAGGGACTTTCATTATATATTCTAACTGTACATATATATGTACACATACATATGTATGTATATATACATTACATATACACCTGTAGATTTCCACATTTATTTGTCTTCATTGCCATAAAAATGACCAAAGTTTTTCTGCATGCATAATGCACATGTGTCTCACAGGTACACAAGTCACAAGTCTGTATTGATCAACTGCCTCAATTCTAAGAAGCTCTCTGTCCTGAATTCAGCCCTACCAGAGGCTCCAGGGGAGAATTTGTTTCTATGGTCCTTCATGTTCTTGATCAAACTCAGTTCCATGTGAGTGCAGGACTGAACTCCCAAATCCCCGCTTGCTGTGTGAATGGGTGCTCTCTGCTTGTAGAGGATTCAGTGAGACCCTGACATGCAGGCACTTTGTTTTCAGAGTGGGCATCTCTACAGAGGTTTCCTCTTTCTTGCTTTCTCCTCTCTAGAACACTTCTGTCATTAAGGCTCACATGATTAGGTGGGACCTAATGACATTATTCAACATCATCTCTTCATCTGAGAGTCTACAACATTCCTTATACCTGAAGCATCATTTTGTGTGTGTGTGTGTGTGTGTGTGTGTGTGTGTGTGTGTGTATGATACTCACAGATACTAGTACTATAGTATGAAAAATCTTGGAAAGGCTTACCACATATCCCAGTTTTTCTGATACAGTGTATGATTTACAATTTAACTGAAGCATTTTTGGAGATTATTCCAACTGGGAATAAACAATAAACATAAAATTGAACAGAAGACAAGATTACAACCCTTTGATTCTAATTTTGCTAATACACAATTAATGGAGCATACTCTCTTTGTTCTTAAACTGAACTGCTTCATTATTTAGAAACTGGTCTATGGTTTGCAAAGGAATAAATGCTTTATATGGACACTCAGTAGTCAAACAGAAACCTGGTGTTTATTCAAGACAGAAGTATGTTTGTCTGGTGCCAGTCATTTTAAAAGTATTAAAACTATTTGAAAGGACATGTAAGTTGTAATCATGACACAGTCTTAAATGAACCTGATTTTATTTGATATAATGAAAATTTAAACTGTAAGTCTAAAAGTACTGCAAAAGATATTTTCCCATTCTTTTCTGTGATATCTGACATCAGCATATAAATGGCTTCATCAGTTATTGAGAAAAGACTAAGAAAAGAAAAATGACTGATTGAGATGCTGCATGTTGAATTGTGGATTTGAAGCCCTTCATTGAAGGTATCTGAAGGTCCAAGTCCTTCAGAGTTCTCTCTTGCTCTCTTGTCTGCTCATCTATTTAAATTTCTTTTTAGGGAAAAATTTAAAAGGATAGAAAGACCACTTAAAGAGTTTTTAAATAGCATGTCAAACAAAACATATGTTTCAAGCATTGAAATACTGATGTTAAAAGTAGATCACGGTGTAGACAAAGACAACTCTACAAGGGCAAATAACGTTGAATTTAAACTAACACTGTCTCTTCATGGTTAATTGTTCATGACACTGATTCCACATGGCTTTCTTTATTCTCTTCTGTGTTCCAACACACAGCAATAAACCCTAGAGTTATTTGGTTTGCTATCTAGGGTTTATTACTTGTTTTTTTTTTCTATATAGGTATATTGGATTCTGGGATGGAAGTCTAAACTTTAAGGCAAAAACTCAACAATGAAAGTCTATTTATAAATCCTGAGCCTTTGTGCGTTTGTGAAACTAATACTTAGGTATAAATGACAAAGGAATTACAACTGACAAAATTATGAAAGCTATGTCCTTTATGATTGTATCAGAATCATAGCTTACATAAACTTCAAATAGTTTAAGTAGATGCTAATGAGAAGATGAAATTATCAATTAACATTAAAATGAATGCTTCTTTTGTATTTAAAAATTATGCTCTCAATACCATAATAATCATATAGATATCACCACATAATCATAATGCTAATAATGTAGTGCCAACTATTTAACAAAAATGCAAGTGTCCATTATCATCTAAGTCTATTATCAAGGTAAGTTAATCACAAAGAGTCTCATCATCAGAAGTTTTAAATTCTATATCAAGTTGTTTTAAGGTACTTTTTGTTACCTTAGCTCAGATCCTTTACACGGATTCACAATGTATACTTTTAAAATATTTTCCCCTTCCATGTAAACTGTAGAGATTAAACTTTACTTTCTTCCCTACATACATAAAGCCATATGCCTTTGAACACCTTTAGATAATATTGATTATTTATATACTGCTTATTAATCAATAAAAATAGTTTAAAGATATTTATATATTAATAGGCCAAAAATTGTGCAAGTAATGTTAAGAAATAAATGTAAGCTTTGCCCCTGGGGTTATGTTGCTGTGCCATATGATTCAATGTAATGTTATAGTAAACTTGAATAACTGAAGAAAAATTCAAGTTATTTCAAAATACTAACACTATAACTAGAATTATTAATTTTTAAAAATCATTTTTACTGCAATTTTACCTTTACATTTAACATATCTGCAATGCAGTACTTGAAAACTGAGATATGAGGATTATGAGTTCAAGGATGGCTTAGTCTACACAGTGTGACCCTGACTCAAAACAAAATAAACCTATGGCAAAAGAGGAGAAAAATTTTCCCTTTCTATTTCACCCATACAGCACATATGCCACCACTGTGTTCACAGAACAGCCACCTGTTGTGGAATATGTTTTTACACTGTGTGAAGATGTGTCACTATGATTGGCTAGGCAGGAAGAAGTTAGGCTGGACTTCTGAGGACAGAGAGGTCTCAGGGAAGAAGAAAAGCAGAGTCGCTAGCTGGACAAAGAGGGAGCAAGACATGCAGGAGGAGAGGTAAAAGCCACAAGTCACGTGGCAACACATAGATGAATAGAAATGGATTGATTTAAATTATAAGAGCTAGTGGGACAAACCTAAGCTGTAGGCAGAACTTTTATAATTAATAAGTCTCCATGTCCTTTCTGAGAGCTGGTAGTACAAAGGTGCATCTTTCTCTCCTTCCTCCTCTTTTGGTTCTCTTGTGAACTATAATTGATGACGTTCTGGAAGACCTAGAAAGGACGATGCCTGACCTCTCATTCTAACCTATGGCATTTTGCTCTCCTGATAGTGGGTTGATGAGCATCTTCAGGTTACATTCCTTCTCTTCTCTTAGTAGAATCCACAACAACAAAAGATCATGTCAGTTTTACTCAGGAATTTGTATGGACCAAGCTCTCACTGGTGTCTGACACTGGATGCCTGAGACCCTTGGGAAAATTCCTAAAATGAATAAAAATTTAACATTTGTGCTATCAACACATAAAAATAAAATATCTGAAGTGATCTTGACACTTTTCATTAACTTCTCTATGTTTACTATACCTTTGGGTAGAGATATCTTAAACTTCTTTCTTTACATTTCAAAAAAATGTGAGCTTATGGTATAAGAATTAACCTCTCATGTGTTAAGCACCATATGCTTCAAACAACCTGTTCATGTAGGGAAAAATTATGGATCTATAATAAATCCCTAATCACTTACTTTATCTTATAGCTCTTTGTGGACAACAATAGTTCACTATTAATATATCATTAAATGCAGAGTTTCAAAGCAATTATGGCATAAATCATTTATACCAACCAATTTTTGAAACATTTTTATTACATAAAATATATATTCATGTATTTATGGCATTAACCATGGTGGTTTCTAATTTTGTGAGAAACTATGGTTTTTAAAAGGTATAAAATGTTACATATTCATTTTATAACTATTAAATTATATTTATTAAATGTTATTAAATAGACATTTCAGTTCATTATTTGAACATCCAAATAGGGTGAAACTGTCAACTAAATCAATTTAAAAATACTTTATCTTGCCTCTGCAATTGCTAAGGTCTTTTAATGGAAGTATTACTGTAATTGGAATTAATTAATCATATAATTAGAAGTAATGAACAGTTGGAAGCAGAAAAAAATGGGTAATGGGTAGAACCCTTATTCCTTTAAGATTTCATCTCAAAGACCTTTCGATGGGTGAATGGCAATATGAAATTCTCTGACCCATTTCTTTATACTTATTTTAATAGAAATTACTCATCTGAATTCAGAGAAAGTCTACAAAACTCCTTAGGATATAAGAGATATCACTCAGAGATAGAACACTCTTCCAGTGTGCGCAAGGTCCTGATCCCCATTTACAGAATCATGAACAATAGATAAAGAAATCACCTTAGAATAGAGGAAAACCTCCTATAATGCTAAGCTCCTAAATTATTACTATAAGAGCTATATAAAATTATGACATTTGGTACTATCACTCCAAAATATATCGTGAAAATCCATTTAAACTAATATATATCCAATAAAATATTAATGTGTTAATTGCATATATAACATTTAATATTTTGTAATTCATATATTTGTATTAGGATGGATTGCATTGATCATTTGGATATTGCATGACTCACTTGTAAGATTTCAAAAACACAGGAAAATAAGGCTGGGAGGTGGTTCAGTGGTTAAAGCTCCTATTGCTCTTTCAGAGGATCCCAATTCATTTTCTAACACCTACATGGTAACTCCTAATTGTTAACTACAGTTTGGGAATCAGATACCCTCTTCTGGCCTCCCTGAGTACTACATGGTACTACATGCATGTGAAGCAATGCCATATAAGCAGGCAAACACTCCTACACATAAAATAAAATGAATACATTTTTTTAAAAACCACAGGGAAAGAAAAAGAAAATGTACTTTCACAGTCTTTTGACAGTAAGATAACAAACTGAATACTGTACTTTTTTCAACCACCGTTTTTCGTTTATTGGTATTTTCAAAGCTTCTGAAGTTAAACATGAGGAAAATAAATCTTAAAATGATGTCAGGACAAGATGACAAGATGAACTGTATTGAACAAAGGCATTCAAGGCTTTTCTAGGGTCAGTGGTGTGGTATTTTGCTGAGTTACTAATTTCCTGTGAAATCTTCCCAGATAAATTTCCAAATGGTTGTAGAAATTGTTTCCCTAACTTCTTTTCAAAGAAACAATGAACAAAACGGGGCTTATAATGTGAACTAACCAAGTTTCTTGACACTGTCAAAATCAACCATGAAGTTTATTAACCTATGTCTGCATGTGCGCGCGTGCACACACACACACACACACACACACACACACACACACACACACACACAAGTGTGTGTGTGTGTGTGTGTGTGTGTGTGTGTGTGTGTGTGTGTGTGTGTGCTACGTGAGTCTGGGATATCTGTTACTGAAAACTTTATTGCTTATTTATTGCATTTAGGTAAATAAGAGCATACTATGAAAATGATCTTCTGACATTACTGCATCTCCCCAGGTTAATCTCTTGGCTTTTGGAGTTATCATATACAAAGTTTTTCGCCACACTGCGGGGTTGAAACCAGAAGTTAGTTGCTATGAGAACATAAGGTATGTGGTCCTTAAAGTTTACTTAAAAGTTTTAGCAACTCTTTTTTCTTTCTTGCTTACTTGCCTGCTTTTCTCCTTTATTTCTTTTTTCTCTTTCTTTCTTGTAGGTCTAGGGTTATAACAGATTCAGTCACAGGGTATCCAATGTGGTAGGCAAATGTTCAACCATCCTGCAACACTCTCAGTCTCTTAATCACCTAAACAACAAATAATCTGGGAGACTATGTTTTCAAAATAATTAGTTTTTCACAATATTTAAAATATATATTAAGGAAAAGCATTTAATGCATTTAATAAAATTATAAATATCACATATTAAATGGTAAGTGAATCCATCTTAATGGATAAAGAAAATATGGTACATATACACAATGCAGTACTACTCAGCAGAGAAAAACAATGACATCATGAGGTTTGCAGGCAAATGGATGGATCTAGAAAAAATCATCCTGAGTGAGGTAACCCAGACTCAAAAAGACAAACATGGTATGTACTCACTCATAGGAGGATACTAGGTGTAAAACAAAGATGACTAGACTGCTACACAACTCCAGGGAGGCTACCTAGAAAACGGGACCCTAGGAAAGACACAGGGATCACCCAATGACAGAGAAATGGATGAGATCTACATGAACAACTTGGATGACAGTGGGAGTAATGAAGGGCAAGATTTGAGGGAAAGAAAGCTTAGGGGAGCAGGAGATCCCAGCTGGATCAAAAACAAAAAGGGAGAACGAGGAATAACAGACCATGATAAATGAAGACCACATGAGAACAGGAATAGGCAGAGTGCTGGAGAGGTCCCCAGAAATCCACAATGATACAGCCTCTGTAGACTGCTGGCAATGGTCAAGAGAAAGCCTGATCTGACCTAGTCTGGTGATCAGATGGCCAAACACCCTAATGGTCGTGCTGGAACTCTCATCCAATAAATGATGGAAGTGGATGCAGAGATCCTCAGCCAGGCCCCAGGTGGAGCTCCAGGAGTCCAACTGTCCAGAAAGGCGAGGGACTGTAAGAGCGTGAATTGTTGAATCCAAGATTGGAGAGGCACAGAGACAAATAGCCAAAGGAATGGAAGCACATGAATTATGAACCAAAGGCTGTGGATCCCCCAGCTGGAGCAGGTCCTCTGGATAAGTGAGACAATTGAATAGCTTGATCTGTTTGGGAGGCATCCAGGCTGTGGGACCTGGACCTGTCCTTAGTGCATGAGCTGGCTGTTTTGAACCTTGGGCTTACACAGGGACACATGCTCAGTCTGGAAGGAGGGGACTGGACCTGCCTGTAGTGAATCCACCAGGTTTAAATGAATCCCCAGGGGAGTCTTGGCCCTGGAGGAGATGGGAATCGGGGGGAGGGGATGGAGGGAAGGTAGGGGTGGGGGCGGGAGGGAGGAGAACAGGGGAACCCATGGCTGATGTGCAAAATTAAAACACAAATATAATTTTAAAAAAAGAAATAAATACAAAAGAAATAAAAAAAGAAAAAGAAAATGTACTCCCATTTGAAAGAGAAGAGATGGTAATTGTTTTAAGCTAAAAATAGATCCTAATGACTGTCTTTTATAAGACATTTCTCAGAACTTGGCAAATCTTTCTTCTGATTCAGAGTTTATATGTTGCTGTATTTTTCCTTTAACTCCCTCTCTAAGACTGATCTATTAGGACCTTGGAAATGCTTTGTTCAGGATAAGCTGAAGTACGGTGTGGAAGCAGCTGCTGCTTGTGCTGCTTGTGCTGCTTGGGAACACTCCTGCATCCTGCCGTCCTGATACCTCCAGGAAGATTCATAGTTAGGATTTACCAACTGTTTGAGCATTTTTTTTCTTTCAGTTCTCAATAGTACGAGTTTCATGTGTACCTTGCTTCAATAAAGTTCAAAATGGTGCATTTTCTGAGGTACATTGCTAGCACACCTGCAGTAATAGAGCAATGCAGTAATGCAGCAATGCAGCAATGTAGTAATGCAGCGATGGCTCTGCTGATTTGAATCAGAGTGAGCCAGTAAACATCAGTTGCTTCATTTTCTTTCTTCTTCTTTTTGTTTTGCTTGTTTGTTTGTTTGTTTTTCTTTTGTCTATCTATCTATCTATCTATCTATCTATCTATCATCTATCTATCTATTTATTTATTTAGGTTTTTAAAAACAGGACTTTTCTATGTAACTCTGGCTGTCCAGGAACTCACTCTGTAGACCAGGCTGGCCTCGAACTCAAAGAGATCCATCTGCCTCTACCTCCCAAGTGCTGGGATTAAAACTACCACCACCTGGCACCTAGCAGCTTCATTTTGAAAGCCATGTCCCCAGTGAGAAAGATTTAATATTGTTTTACCTGAAGTCACTGACAGTTGGTTGAATATATCAATAGCTTAAAATACATATGCATATTTCCCTTAAATTTTAAGACATTGATATTCTGACATGAATTTTTTTGAGGATACTACCTTGCAAATGCAGCAACAGTGACAAAATTCTACATTTATACTCTATTCTTCCATCATTATTGAAGTTAAAAATAAAGGAGAAGCCACTTTAGAAGACATAAGTGTCAGCTGAGTCCACACAGGATGCACTTTGAGGACCACTGTCACAGTAGACATGAACTCAAAGCCTGCATAATGTAGTATGCCAGTTTAAATATTTTAAAATTAAGTATCTCCTTCAAAAATGGTACATTTTAATAATGAGACCTTAATTTTTGAAGCAGATTCAAAGCTGAACAGGAAGATATTTACCCTGAAGGCTATCACATCAAACCACAAGCCAGCTGTCAGCATCTAAGTCATTACTCTTGAATCCTTACTTTATGAATCTTTACTCTATGAATCCTTACTCTATGAAAATACTTATTCTATGAATCCTTAGAAAAACTGGGGGATATATTGGATATGTGTGGCAACTGCGCATCCCCTGGGTTTGCAGGGGTTCTGACAGAAGCTCTTCAAACACACTTTAGGTCTTGTGCCAGAGGTGCCCTTGCCCTCCTCTTCCTTCTGGGTACTACCTGGATCTTCGGGGTTCTGCATGTGATACATGCTTCTGTGGTGACAGCTTACCTCTTCACAGTCAGCAATGCCTTCCAAGGGATGTTCATTTTCTTGTTCCTATGCGTTTTATCTAGAAAGGTAAGGATTCTAAAAATTTTGGTCAAAACTAGATTATATTTGTGTAGCATGTTACCAAACTGATAGAAAATTTTTAGCCTTGAAGATTATGATTTATACCTTTTATCTCCTAATTGTAGTCCATTTTCAATATACAATAATGACTAAAATAATTTAACTTTAAAAAAACATAATATAGCTGTCCATATCCAAATATTCCTTGCACAAAACCTTGTTACTAAATATGTATAATTATAATATAATAGATGCTCTATAGACTATATTCACTTGAGTATATTCTTATATTCAAACAGCAATAAGACTTCAGTAAAGCAAATATTGTGATTTGAAAATAATGCTATGAGATTGTCTTAATAATGTAGTGTTTTTTCTTTTCTCTTTCATCAAGATTCAAGAAGAATATTATAGATTGTTCAAAAATGTTCCCTGTTGTTTTGGCTGTTTAAGGTAAACAAAGAGAATTCCTGATAACTATAGCTCCAATGAAATGAAAACTTCAAGATTCAAATAACCCGTGTATAAAAAGCAACCAGTTCTTTCATTGTTAGTAATTAATTTCAAATTCATGTTTCTATTCACAGTATAAAGGATGTAGTTAATGTGAGATAAAATTATGGAGCAGAGAGCTACAGTGTGTTTTCCTACATGACATAGTTAGATATGTCAAAAATAGTACTGCAGATATTTGGAAAGTAATTGGTTTCTCTGGAGTGATATCACTGTGCCCAAGGAAAGATTTCTTTCTAACATAAGAAATATATGAATGTCCTGAAGGAAACCACTGGCTTGATATCTTTGTGACTCATGTTGCCTTTCAAACGAGTCCCCTACCACCTTAGTAATGAGTTCTGTTGCAGAAAGGAGAACATAAGAGAGTTGGAGGGGAGAATACATAGCGATGATGAGAGCCTGTCTGATGAAGAATTGTCATCCCAATAAACTTGGCTTTCTCTCAACTTGATGAGAAAATTTCAAGATAAAATAATGGAAAAAAAATACAACCTAGCAGTTTGGGAATTGGCCTGAACTTAAAAGACCCAGACCTAAATTTGCTATATCCACGATTGTTTTTAATATTATAAAAGAAAACAAAGAAAAATCCCTACAATGAAATATATGTATGTTCTTACATTAACATTAGATTTGAGTGTAAAATGTTTTTATTCTTCAGATTGAGACTTCAAATGTATAGTCAGTAAAGCACAAATTTGTCAAACTATAATACTGTTTATGTCTATACTGCAAAAATAGAGTGTGAAGTATTTTGTCTAAAATATTTTACTGTTGTGAAAATTATCTTTTCATATTAGAGCAATATACTTGAATACTTCATTGTTTTTAATCTTATAATGAGTATAATTCATGTTGCAACAATTCCTTTTAATTGACAGTTTTTAAGAGGGCATTGTAAATTTAAAGTATTCTTAAAGTGAATTGTAATTTTTTTCTGATCAGGAAAATGCACCATTAAAGCATTATTTGTAATTAAGTCACTGAGTACTGTAGGAGATTCATAGCGGATGTATTTGCTGACCATTTGCTAGTGCCTATCAAAGTCTGCTTGTTTCAATGTGTGGCTCCTGTCTAGTCTCTTATTCAAATGAAGAGCAGATTTTCATTTCAGAAACATGTCATTGTTCTGTATACCTTCCTGAGGATGTGACTCATGGGACACTATGATTTGACTATCTACGGCTGTTGGGTGAAGCCTGACGTGTCCTCTCCTGAAAATAAAAAGTCAGCTTGTGAAGCAGTCCTACCACTGTTTGGCTGGGATGTGCACTCACCTGCTAAGAAGGACTTTGCATTTCTAGAGTCTGTGAGACAATACACTTTCATTTCATCTCCCAGTTTCTTACGTGTTCAATCTGTGACCCAAGACTGCCATTGGCATTCCAGGATAGTACTGTAGAAGTGGGATATCAACACCTAATCGTTCAGTCAATAGACACAAAGCTATCCCATGTGGCAGACAGAATATCCATCCCCAAATACCCATGTACTGCTCTTCAGAACCCAGGACTACGGTGTCTGGTGGGGAGAAGGGGGAAGTGAGCTGGCAGTTGGCTCAGTTCATCTCAGCTGGAAAAGGATCCTGCTACCCCTGTGGAAGTCAGCATGGAGATGCTGTTATCTTAGTCTGGGTCACCCATTTTTGACCTCTTCTTTCCACAGCTATAAGACAATAAAATTCTATTATTGAAGCCACTAAATTTGTGATCTTTTATTTATTTTATTTTATTTCACTGCATTCATTCCATTTATGACGTAGCTATAGGGAACTAAGACTGGAAATATTTATAGACTATCATCTTCAGATCAAGTTACTATTTATATCAAGGGTAAAAACATTTTCATGATTGTTCAGGTTCTCTGTCTCTGCACTTCTTATCTGCTGCCTCCTGGCCATGGAGCTGATATGGTAACAGTTCTGAACATTGCACAGTTCTGCTGTTCCAGGCCCTTGTGTCAGATATCACATACTGGAAGTTGGTTTAGCAATTTTCCCATGCAATTTCAAAAGAGTGCAGACAATCATCAGAATCAGGCCACCAATACAGCCGTAAGGTTATTGTGTGCTGGGACTCAGGTTTTCCAGGACAGAGCTCCTGGGATGTGAACGGAGCTTGCCCAGTGATAAAATGTGTTTTACTCTCCATGTCGATGTACCCTTCTCCCTGTCATATGACAAAGGGAGACACACATTAGGAGAGTAAACTCAACCTCTTTTTTTTTTTCTTTTTTTTTTTTTGAAACAGGGTTTCTCTGTGTAGTTTTGCTGCCTATCCTGGATCTCGCTCTGTAAACCAGGCTGGCCTTGAACTCACAGAGATCTGCCTGGCTCTGCCTCCTGAGTGATGGGATTAAAGGTGTGCACCACCGCTGCCTGGCTTAAACTCAACCTCTTAACCCCTAGTACATAGCACATAGTTTTAGAAGGAAGTTTTCCTGTGTTTCATAGCCATTTGGTCTGATATAAGCACACAGAGGCTTATATTAATTACAAGATGTTTGGTCTATGGCTCAGACTTATTGCCAGCTAGCTCACTTATCTTAAATAAACTCATTTCTATTACTCTAAGTATTGCCACATGGCCATGGCATTACCAGTCTGTTGGCATATTGCTCCTTTGGTGGTGGGCTGGCATCTCCTATGACTCCACCCTTCTTCATCTCTGTCTTCAGTCTTAATGTACCACCTAACCTTATTCTGTTTTGCTATTGGCCAAGCAGTTTATCAACCAATGAATAGCAACACATATTCACAGCATATAGAAAGACAACCAACAGCACATAGTCATCAATAAAGCCTGACATATATGCTCACTTCCCTTCATAAACAAATGGTCACAGGGTTTGGAAGATCTCAAGGGTCAGATAATATTTACCCCTGGCCTCAAATAATAAGGTAACAAAGATGTGTCAGAAAGTCCTCTGACTGTGGAAACCTGCTATCAATAACAAATAAATAATATCCCTTATACACATCTTAGTTTAATGTTACATCATGTTTAGGAAAAATGTGTTTATGTGCAGTATAAAGCATACACAGCAGTCAGGAAGCAAACACTTTGTTGTCCCCCAAGGAAGCATGGCCAGCAAACTTCACATGCTAACTTTCTGAGAGCACTATTTCTGTAGCCTTGTCAATCAATGTCAGCCAATTAAAATACTTAAAAGTAATCAATAACTGTATTTGATAATTGCCTGAACTCATCTTAAACTCCTTATAAACTATAATCCTTTATATGTACTTTTTGAGCCCAGGGCTTTGTGTACACTGGACAAACACTCTAGCGCTGGCCTATATCCCTAGAACCTTACCTCAACTTGTCTAATTTCCCCAGCATGGAACCTTTGAGGAAGTCACGAATTATGAATTCAGGATGGCCATAAAAAACACCCCTTTGGGGCAGGTTTTCATCAACCTGGAATGCTTTCTAGCAAGCAAAGTACATCTGTCACTCAAGGCCACCTTTTACAAAGTCTCAAGTTGGTTTTTATTTATTTCCACATTCATTACAACTTTAGTTTGTAGTTCTTTTTTTTTTTTTAAGACAGGATCTCTTGCATCCAAGTCTGGACTTGGACCCATTGTATCTCAAAGGATTGTCTGCCTCAACCTCCTGGTTCTGAGTTACAGATGTGTGACTGTACACACTGTGCATAGTAATATAGCACTTCTGAAGCTCATTGTGAAGCAGTCCATCAGTGCTTGAGCCTGAAACCTGTAAGTAGTAGATGACAGAAGTTAAAGGCTGGATCTGATAATGGTGTTTATAGAAAAATCACTTTGCCACTGAAAGGGACATGGGCAGTGTTTTGCTAGGTTCTGCCGCCATGTTTAATTCTCATAGTAACCTGAGTGTGTCCTATTGCTGTTCTCAGTGTAGAGAGTCACTGTTGCGTTAGGACCCTAAGCCCAGAAAATTTTACCTCCCTACCAAAGCTCTCCCTCACCTCTTTGGGTGAAGTGGAAGGAGAGAGTGCTTGGGCAGTGGACTAAAAAGGCTGGACCCAGGCCACTCATGGCTTCCTGCCTTCCCAGAGTGCCTTCCAGCCACAGCTGTAAACTTGTGTCTCCATTGGCAGAAGCATCATACCCCTTCCTCCCCTACAGGACTCCAACACTCTTTCAACTTGAAACCAGTGCACAGCATAAGCCTCAGAGGAAGTGTTTGCTTTCCTTTTCGCCATTCCCCACACTTTCTGCCACCCACTCACACTGTCAGACAAGCACTTTATTTTAACAGACTGTTTTAGTCTGCCATATTTCCCATCCTATCCATATAATCATCCTGAAATCATTAATATGAGCTCTTGATATAAAATTATCTCTCCTGGTTGCTTTTATTACCTAATAGCTAATTCATTCTTTTTAGTGGCTGAATCATACTCCATATTAAGGGTGAACCATAAACCCCACAGCTGGTATCCAGTCTGGAATTGTGCAATAATACATTTGCAGGACTCCAGTATTTTTCAGAAATAAAATTACCTATACCATATGCCTCAGTAGTGGTGCTAAAAGTGCTATGCTAACAGTGATTTATTTCCTTGGTGGGTCTGAATTATCAGAAGGAAGCAAAGCCTTTACTCAGTACATTTAAGTGGAAGGAAGTTAGTCCATTGGAGACACCACTGAAGGGGATTGTGGAGGTCTGTTTTCCCCCCTTTTCTTTTAGATTTGCTCCCTGGTTGCCATGAGGTTAACAGGTTGATGCACCATGCATTCACAACCATGATGCAATGCCAATCTCACCACAGGTACAGTATAGCAGGGCCAGCGGGTCATCTAGCTCAAAGTCTGAAAGAATGGACCAAGATAAACTTTTCTTCTTTTCATTATTAACTATGAATCAAAACGACTCTGAGATACCACCTTACACTTGTGAGAATGGCTAAGATCAAAAACGTAGAAGACAGCTTATGCTGGAGAGGATGTGGAGCAAGGGGAACTCTCCTCCATTGCTGGTGGGAATGCAAGCTTGTACAGCCACTTTGGAAATCAATATGGCTCTTCCTTAGAAAATTGGGAATCCATCTCCCCCAAGACCCAGCTGTATTTTGATATAGCAGCAGAAAACTGACTAACCTAATAACCCTCTCCCCTAAGCAAAGATCACTTGTCCTTGCAATTATTTAGTGAAAACTGTTATGAGTTGAGACCTGCAAAGATGGTAGGCATTTTCATTTCAGGGAAAAATGGGTGTTATTCATCACGAGTTGTTGCTTTGAGGAAGGATCAGTGGGGATCTTTTGCTTAGTATTTATTCAGAGAGTATACATGGTAAGTTTGTGGCAGAGCTATGATTAATATAAAATGAGAGAGCTAACTACAACAAATCTCTTCAGTGCCAGGATACTATGCTTCTGGTTTCAACCACCCACCTAGAGGCACTGCAAATAATAAAATCTATAAAGTATATTACAATTTCATGCACTCAAAAAGAGAAAAAATAATGGGTTTCTTTCAATATTGTCCTTGAGAAATATGGTTTTGTTTCCTATTGGGCTGCAATTTGCCATGTATCAGCATCCAAGGGCCAGGCTGATCAACCTGAAAATGATTGTTTTCTTTCTTTTCCTTAATGTATTGGAAGTGGATCTAAAGGAACCTTTGGGATTCAGGAGGGTTAATTATCCTGGCAGTCAGTTAAACTTTGGAGGTTTCAGGCTATAAGACAGAGTCCTGAAAAAGACTCCCTGCTACCACAGCCTGCTGTGAGAAAACAGTCATGTGTTGCAACTACTGCAAATATTGCTCAAATTACCCTAAAATTTCCCTGGTTTTGTGTGCATCCCAGCTCCTGGAGAGAGGCACTGTGCTGAGGAGGTCATTTATTCTGTCACTTCAACCCACTCGGCAATCATGACAACTACATCTTTCACTCAGTCTAATGCAGAAGGCTTTTCAGAGAGACCTTGTGTGACCCAAGGGAAGTAATTATTCAAAATAGTCTTGCTGCTTGCTCTTCCAGTGAAGACTGCTCTGCAAAGCCACTGAATGCTCCCCAAGTCCATCTTCATACTCAGGTCAGTTTCACAGATTTTCCTGAAGGACAGTGCAAATAAACAATAGCCTTGCTCATCTTAGAACTTCTTTCTTCAAGGTGTCTCAGTGCTATGGATCCAGCCAGGTCTGCAGTCAAACAGCCCCATTGGCATCTCCTTTCTGCAACTGTTAGCAAGTCACAGTCCAGTGCCCCAGTGGTCTATGGAATACTGACAATAGAACCTATGGCATAGTGTTGTTGTAAGAAGTAGGTCACTTAAAACATTGGAGAAAACACAGCAGCATTCAAGATTAGATGTATCATTGAAAGAACTAACTCTCACGTCAGAAGACTAAAGCTAGAAATCCCTAGCACCTACATAATGCCAGCATGCATGAAGGCTTCTCTGTTATGCCTGAACTCTGAAGGCAGAGATAAGGAATCCCTACAGTATCTAACAATGAGTTCTGGGTCAACTGATACTACAAAGCCCCTATCGGTAAGTTCCAGGTTTGACTGAGAGGCTTTGCCTCATTGAATAAGGTAGAATGAAATCAAGGAAGACTCCTGACTACAACTTGAGGCCTCCACATCCATTCTCACACACATGTGTAAGCAACTGCACACATGTATGACCTACATACACAGGAAAAATGTATACACATATGCATGCATACCACACATACATACACATAGAAACAAAAGAATAAGAAAATAAAAGAATCATTTTTAAAATATTGCTTTACAAATGAGATCTAGGCATTTATAAAGATGAATAACTAGATTCATAAGCTGGGCTAATGAAAAGCAACAGTGCCATCATAAAATAATGGTTAAAACTAGTAAAAATATGAACACTTTACCTATTTACCCATATGTATACACAAATTATATATATGAATATATACATATATTCTACTCTGAGTTAACTAATATTCATTATAAGCACATTCAAGTATCTTTAAGATTTTATAATCACATACCATTCTGACACTGCTCTGGGAAGCAGGTGCTGCTTATAAAATAATATTTCAAAATACTTCTTGACTAGAAACAAGAGAAATCAGAATGCAAACATTTAATATGAGAAAAACTTATACATGTAGGAATGGATTTCACATTTCAATATATTGATTGAGACGAAAAAAATAAGACTGTAACTTAATTTATGTCATTCTCTTTTTGTTCCATAACTAGTGTGTCCAAGGTTGTAACCTACAAGTTAAACGCTAAGGCTAGATAGAACAGTAATCTCAAAAACACATACGTTATTTCCAACATCAAAGAACTCTCAGGTCCCTCTCTTATTATTACTTTGCACAAAACAGGAAACAAAACTGATGAGGAGACATTTACAGAAAAGTGATTTTTTGAATTAGTAAGGATACCAATGAGTTTTAAACAATAGCCCTTAACAGGGATGCCTGCCCTAAAACCACACAAAATGGAAGCAGTATCTTCGGAATCTTAAAACAGCATTCAGTGATGTCTTCCAGCCTGTCCTTTTAATGGATGATTTGTATGCAACACTTCCAAGTGAGAGGAGAGCATTACAGACTACTGAATCAGACATAATCATACCACAGACCCAGCAGGGGCAGCTGGGGAGAATAGAGGAAGAGTAAGAAATTGCATGTTCAAAATGTTTTCCTCTGAAACCTCCCAAACAACACAAATGGCGAGCACTGCCGCTGTTATCACACAGCCTTAGTGGGAGCTTATGTCTCTCACTTTGAAGGGAAAATGGCTAATTAGGCTAACTCACTTTCTCATAATGTTGGATCTCAACGTAACAGCTCATAGCAAGTGGTGACACTACAGGTGTGAACAGGATGAAATGAAGACAGCTACTCTTGAGGTTGGCTGTGGCTTGCTCTGTCTCTCTGATCTTTCAGAATTTGCCCCAATATCTGGCTCTGGGGTTTGTTTGTTTGTTTGTTGTTTTATTCATGCCCTAACGTTTATGGCATGAATTTACTAAAAAGCCACTTACGGCCTTACAGGCCCCTGACTCAGGCTTGAGCTGCACGGCACAGACCCAAGCTGCTTGTGGCCAGAGTCTCCACCCCATGTGGGCCAGAGAAGAGACTCTTTGGCTTCTCCTCTCCTGGTGGGTGGTGGGCTCTCTCTGGATTTCCATGTTGGTCTCCTACCACACTAAGTAGCCCCTTTGAAACTCCCTCGGACTTCTCTTGTTCTAGGCAGTCCCCAGACTTGGTGCGTCAATTAACATATCTTGAAGGGAAAAACTAGTTCAAAAAGAAATTTTTCCCAATGTAAGATGAATTGCTAAATGGTCATATTAATTTAAAAAAACAAACCACAGCCAGATATTGGGTAAATTCTGAAAGATCAGAGAGACAGAACGAGCCACATACAGCTTCCTTACCTCGCCAACTCCTCAGCTGATCCTGTTTCCTCAGACTGAAAGCCTCTGATCCCAAAAGATCCTTAGCTGAACTGCTTAAAAGCCCCTAATTCCTGGTCCTCACACCTTACCTTTCTGCTTCCTGCCATCATTTCCTGGGATTAAAGGCGTGTGTCTTTCCCAAGGAAAGACAAGAGATCTCAAGTGCTGGGACTAAAACTATGTGCCACCACCCTTGGCTCTGTGTCCAGTGTGGCCTTGAACTCACAGAGATCCAGAGTGCCTCCTGAGTGATAGGATTAAAGCATGTGTGCCACCACTGTCTGGTCTCTATGTCTAATCTAGTAGCTGTCCTGTTTCCTCATCCCCAAGACAGCTTTATTATGGTGCACAATATATCAACCACATACTCTGATTTCAGGTAAGTAGTTTTCAAGAAATGACATTCCAAATGTACTATAAATTGAGGGAACCAATGAAAGATCTTTAAACATTATGATAGTCCAATCACTGTGAAAAAAACACAAATAATCACTTTATAAACAAAATTTAGTAGTTAATGTTCATTATACCTCTAAAATAATACAGTGGGTGTGGAAGTCTTATCCTACATAATTTATGGCTTTCTTTCTGATGGAAAGGTAGAAATTTTAATTGCCTTTAAAAGTCTTAAAATACATTTTTTCAACACTAGTAAATATCATAGATACCATACTTTATTAAATTCAGTTTCCTAACATTTCAAAATTGTGTATTTTTTTTATATTAAATGATGTTTTATGAAGAATTAAACTGGATCAAGTAAGCATCTAACTTTTGCCAGCAACTTGTTGGAGGTGTTTCTTCTCTGATTAGAACCTCTGATGGTATTGGGTCTTTGGCCATGAAACAATCAAGCAACATGATTTGTTTTTGAAAATTTAGCCAAGCCATATTAGTTTTGAGTGCCAAAGGAACTAGAGGCTAAGAACATTGACCTAACCTCTGAGAGAGACGGGAAATCGTAGACCCTATTGAATGAAGCTGTATGTACTAATCGATCAGGGGAGCTTTCATAATAGTCCACATGTGTTCTCTATCTTTTGGGGTACTCTGATCCTATAGGAACAGGATGACTAGCACTTCAATGAGGGCCCATCCTGGGCTCCAAGATGGTGCTTTCCCTGGCTGATTTTAATCCTTACAGTTTCACCATAATAAGCCTGAAAACATTCCAGACACAATGGCAAAAACCTTGAGTACAGCTCTCAGGAATCTAAGGCAGGAAGAGAAGAATGCAAGTTCAAGACATTCCCAGAATATATAGTAGAGCCTGTTTCAAATAATTAATAATAACAATGAGAATGAACTTAATGTTAAGTATACTGCATTCTTCAACTGTAGTTTTCCTATTGCATTATTAAAGTTATGGGTATTTTAATCTGTTTATCATATACATAAATGATATATTATTATATGATATATTTCTTAAGAACACTAACATTGTAACTATGTATATGATAAATAGATTATATATATAATATATGATCATATAAATGCATTCAAATATGATACTCATTTTGAAGAATTCTATAACACAATGCAGTATCTGGTACAGCTAAGTTTATAAAGTGGATTAGAAGCCTGAATCTGTAGAAGAGGCCAGCAAACTTGAAATTCAAAAAGTGTTAGTGTTTCAGTCTTCAGGCAGATGTTTCTTTTCCTCAAAGAGAGAACTCAGTGTTTGCTCTGGAGGTCTTAAACAGATTGGTAGTGTTTTAGCCACCTTAGATAGGGCAATCTCTCTTCAAAGTCACTGTATTGTAGAGACTAACCTTCTCTACAAAATGCCCTCATTGTAACATCCAGACTTGCATTTGATTAAATATTGAGTACTCTAGCCTAGACAAGATGATACATAAAACCAACAATCACAAGGCTGAAGAGATGGCTCAGTGGTTAAGAGTGTGTCCTCTTCCAGAGGATATAAGTTTAGACCTCTACCCAATTCTGTTGGTTCACAATTGCCCATAACTCTAGCTTCAGAGGGATCAGATGCTGAGCCTCCACAAGCACTAGCAATCATTTGCACATAACCACACAGGGACACACACATACACATAACTAGTACTTTTAATTTTAAAAATTCTGATAATCACAGTAGACATCTGAGCTGAGAAAGGGAGGTCTGGAACTTGTGGCTAGTAAGAAAGGTCTTATGAGGATCATGTTCACTTACTGCATAATTGGTTAAAGCATAGATAGACCCACATAAACATATTGAACTAATCTTTGACAAAGGTTCAAAGATAATTCAAGAGAGAGAAGACAACAGTTTCAACAAATGTTTCTGAACAATTGGGTGTAAAAGACAACAACAGAAAGAAACTAGGAAACTAGAAGCACGTGCTATCTCATACATAAAATAGTAACTCACCATGGATTACAGGGCCAAATATTAAAGCTAAACAAAAATATTTCAGGAATGAAATTCATCAATTTTTACCCCATGCTGGTAGAAATACTAAGCCTCTACTCTGAGAAATCCTGGCAGCTTTTTACGAAGCTAAATACAGTCTTACCGTATGATCCAGCCATTCTGTTCCTAAGTATTTATCCAACTGATTTGAAAATTAATGTCTACACAGACCTGCTCATGAATGTTTATAAAGGCTTTATTCATAATCACAAAAATGTCCCTCAATAGGTGGATGGGTGAACAACTGCAGTACAGCCACATGATGGATATTTGATGTCTACAATTAATGTGTTATGAAGCCAGAAAAGACATGGGTGACTCTTCAGAACATATTGCTAAGTGGATGAATCTGCTCTAGAGAAAAATACATACTGTCAAGCTCCTTCATATTACATTCTGCAAAATGCAAGCCTTCAAAGACCAAAAACAGATCAGCAGTTCCCAGAGGACAGCAGTGGGAAGATGGGCCTAGGACTAGGTGAAATATGAAGGATTGTTAATTCACTGACTATTCTGTATTATACTGTAATAATGGCTACAAGACTATATGTTAAAACTCATAAAAATTATTATGCAGAGCAAACAGTAATGAATGCAAACTTTAAAGATTATTTAGGAAATTGAAGGATCTTAGAATACAGCCCCACATTTGACTACACTGACTAGACTGTAACTATTACAAAGTATCAGACACAGCAATCTTGAGAATTAAAACCACTAAAGAAATGTTACATAAATCTTAGCTTTAAGTAAATTTTGCACTAAACTCCTGGATGAATGCTAACATCAGCAGAACACAGATAAAACAAATTAACCGTACCAGTGTTTCTCAGTTTTTGACACTCACTAGTTTCTCCGAATTTCCTTTCAATTATGTAAGTCAGTTTTGCTAACTGTTCTTTGCTGACTTGCTATTTCTCACCATTGAGTTCAACATAATTTCTACCTATAACTTGAAATCTTTATGCCCATCATTGGCTCCTGTATATCTGTTGGTCTACTCTAATGTAATACTTGATAGAATTCTCAATATTCAAGCTAGGCTGAAACATGCCTCTCTTAATCACTACATGTAAAATCTGGAAACCAGACCAGTTTTAATGTCCCCTTCCCCATAGCCAACCCTTTGATTTAACTGAAAAATTCTGATAAATTCTTCTGAATCCCCCAAAGCTAACTGAGTAGTTTCATAATGACACTATTCTGACTTCACACCACTTTACAGTATGCCAAACATTCTGTTTACTCATCAAATTCTCCCATAAATGTAGTGAAATAATGGTTACCTTACATGAGACTGAGTTCATACCATGCTAGCAGCTGCTAATCGTATGCTATTAACTGGAAATTTGAAGCTCTAAACCAACATTCTGCTACATCAGGTAGAAAACATTCTATTAATCTGAGAACTGTGATTAATGGGGGATAGCAAAATTCATTTTTAAAAGTCATGTGAAAGTATCTTTATGTCTCTAACTAGTTTTGACAAGAAAATTTCTTGCGACTAGTTCTTGAAAGTTCCTCAGCATGACCTTCATTTTTGGCTGTTCTTCCTTAACAATTGAGGTGCTTGCCCTGGAATGAATGTGGAAATTATTTGTCTGTAGAAGAAAAAATTTATTAATAATCCTAAGTACAGTTGACTACAAAATTGTCTCATGCTTCTAACATTTCTACATTTATCTAATGGCCTTTGTTCTAATGGATGACTGCAAAATGTGATGGTTCCTTTTATTGCTTCTTTCCTGTTGGCCATGTTTACAGCACCTGATACCTAACTTCCCCGACAATAACAACAAAATCAGTACTCACTTTATTAGTTATTATCTAGTCATAAACTTAGACCCTATCTCATGGTAGCTTTTGTTGTCAACACAGGGAAGAAAGAACCTCTGTTGAAGAATTGCCTCCATCAGGTGGATCTGTGGACATGCCTACAGACACTTTCTTGATTGCTAATTAATTGAGACAGCCCCAGCCTACTCTGGAAGGCCCCATTCTTGGGCATGTGGTGCTAGGTTCTGTGGGAAGAGCAAATCAGAGGGAGTCAACCAATAATCAGTATCATTTGAACTCTCTATTTCAGTTCCTGCCTCTAGGTTCTTGCTGCCCTGACTTCCTCCAGTAATGGACTGTGATGTGGATATGTAGGTAAAACAAACCGTTTCATCTCTTAGGTAGCTTTGGTCTGCACTTTACCACTGCAGCAGAGAACAAGATACAACCCCCAGTACTTTACTGCTGCACTGAAATTCTTCTCTATTACTTCTCATGTGTCATGATCATCCCAATTTCTTCTTGTTCTTTGATGTTTGAACTCATTGCTGAGCTCTTGGCATCGAGATTTTGTTTTGCATTGATTCATATTGTTTTACCCATGTGAGAACTTCCAAATTCATTATTTTGAAATACCACTAACAGTGTTATAGAAGACATTGGAGAAAAGGTAATACATTATTTTAAAGTATTATTTTCTGTATATCTGTTTCTCACTTGGAGTAATTGTATTTTAGATGACACAGAAAGCATTCTTTGCTGTGTGTAAAAATACATGCTGAGAACTTGGAGCACAGAGCATGCTGTGGCTTTCTATTGATCCACAGGAAAATGACTCAAACTTAGTAGCATATAGACACTTCTATTTCAATGTAGCCACCATTGGGATCCAGAAGTTATAGTAGGGCCTGGTAATGAAACTTGTCTTCTTTTTATGCCCAGATTCTCATATATCAGCCACACAGCTGATCAGGTTGCAAAGACTGAGGCTATAGAGTATACTTCTAGAATAGCTCATGTCTTCCCATGGCTGGTACCTGGGCTGGGATTGTTCAACCCTGGGTTGCACAGGACTATAAACAGAGTATCTCTATGTAGACAAAGGATGTAGCATTAGCTTCTTACTTTGTGACTCCTAGGTACACAATGGATATCTAGGTACCAGTACATAATTTTGCTACTTAGTAATTGGACATGGAAAACTCTGCCTACAAATGTGATAAACTAATGCAGGGGAGAAAAAATTAAATTGATATACCTCATAAAGCAATATCAAGCAAGGAAGAAAAATAGCTGGTGACAAGATTATAGCCTTAGCTTCTAAAGCTCGTGAAACAAGATGTTATTACTTGCAAGATATCCGAGCCAAGTGGTCCACATTGAGGAGTGGTGATCTGGCTTGAGTTTCCATCAGTGTGATGAAGTCCTCTGACATGGTAAAGCCTACCTAGCTTTGTCACATTAGCACAGTAAGACTTGAAAGAAAATGTGTATTGAGGGATAGTATGCAATCAAGGTAGTCCAGAAGGCAAGAAATATGGGCTCCCTGGAATGACAGAAATTCTTACACAGATAACCTAGAACAAGTCCCTAAGGCGACCAGAATGTAACTTAGCAGGGTACATTAGGTGTTACCATTCTCTCACATTCTTGTCAAGGAAGGCAAAATAAGGTCCAATGTGATTTCCTTCCTTGAGCCACAAATAAATTGATCTTGGCACTAGAGCTGATGATGTTTGTGTCAGCATCTTCACCACTACTTTGTCCACTAAGAACCCACTTACTAAATGGTATAGCTAGACCATTAAACAACACACACACACACACACACACACACACACACACACACACACGCACACACACGCATTTATTCCTGTGGGTATCTGGCTTTCTTTAAGATACTCTGAGGAAGGACTTCTATAAAAAACTACTATTTTCTATTTAGGCTGAACTTCTTCAAATGTCTAATTGAGAACATAATAACAGCCATTGCTATCGGAGATAAAACAGTCATGCAGAAATTAGTTCTTAGCTTCCTGGTAAGGAGGTGGGAGTGTCTGGCCTCTATAAAAGCTCTAATACAATGAAAGTGAGTTTGGGATCAAATCATAAATGGTCTCGTTGTCATAGTTTTGTTTGAACTTTATTTCCTCCTCATTATGATTCTTCCTTCCTAATTCTTTTCTTCAGCTAAATTCTCTACTTCAAGAAACTTTCTAGGGGCCAAGGAAGTGGTTCAGTAGGACAGAGTGATAGCTACAAAATCATGAGACCCCTGAGTCCAATTCCCTAGTACCCACACACAAAAAAAAAAAAAAAACTGAGTGGCCATGAGTATAAGCCTGCAATTCCAGCACTGTGTGGACTGAGACACACAGGCCAACTAAGGCTTTCTGACTGCCAGTTCAGCCAGAGACCATATCTAAAAAGAATAAGGCCAAGGGCAATAGAGCAAAATACCATGCATCCTCCCCTGACCTCTGAGCAAATGTGTATATGTCTGTGTTCATACACTAAACACACATACACATATGCACACATACCCCAAACCTCCTGAGTCTATTTAATGTAGCTCATGTGTGCATGTGTTTAGAGGTGACCAGTTGTAACCTATTGCTGGACAAAAGTGGTTCCTCCTCTTTCAGCATCCACTGATTTACTGTAGTTCTTCATCTACGAATGGGAGTTTGTGAACTTCCCCATCCAGACTGGCATATCAGGGGTGCAGTCATGATTCAGGTCTCATTTAGTAAAACACATTGCTATTTCATGGGTGTATTATCCCTGTCATGTCTAGAAGACACTACTTCATAGGAGGCAACCTGGTCCTCAAACCCTTACAGTCTGTTCAACCCTTCTTCTGGGATGTTCTGAGTCTTAGGTTATAGGGTTTGCACTGCAGATGTATTACTTGGGCCCGAGCACCCCATAATCACTTGTTCTATATATTTTGATCAGTGATGGCTCTCTGGAATAGCCTCTGCAAAAAAGGAAAATAGCTTTGTATGAGGAAGTGGGAGCTACACTTATCTGTAGGCATAAGAATAAGCATTTGGAAAGTAGTTAGAAACCATATTAATGTAGAAATGGCAGAAGTAGATTCTGTTTTATGGGCTATGACCATTGTAACCATAGGTAGTTAGTGAGGTTGGCAGTACTGGGTATGAATTTCCTCCTATTGAGCAGACCTTGAGTCCAGTCAGACAGCCATTGGTTACCACTCAAAATGTAAATGCTACTATTGCACCTTTGGGTATGTCTTGCCATTGTGGTTCAGAGGCTTTGTAGTTAAGTAGAGCTATTGATTGCCTTTCTTTCCAGGCAGATTGCACAAAATGTATCAGCAACATTATCAACCTCTCTATCCCTTATCAGATCATCAGGTTAACTCTGATAAATGCATCTATTTGATCTCTTTTTTTTTTCTTTTGGTTTTTTGAGACAGGGTTTCTCTCTGTAGCTTTGGAGCCTGTCCTGGAACTCGTTTTGTAAACCAGGCTGGCCTCGAACTCACAGATACACCTGCCTCCGCCTCGCGAGTGCTGGGATTACAGGCGTGCGCCACCACCTCCAGGCAATAAGGACTTTCTCAAACACCATTTATTTTTCCAAACTAATTAAGTCACAATGGGCAAGAACATCACCCACAGAACTCATTTGGGCTCTCCACACAGGTAATCACAGCAGAGGCTTGGTCTGAAGAGTATCTTGGGCGCCTGTGTTCATCTGTTTTCAGTTCTAGAGTCTCAGGTCTGTGCAGCGTGCAACAGACTAACTACCTTCTGAATTCCCCTGACTCAGCTGAGCTGAAAAACCAGCTCATTTCAACAGGTGCTGTGCTCACCCCTGTTACCAGGCAGCATCGGAGGAGAGAGAAAATCATGGCAGTAGTTCAACAACGCTAGTGTGGGTGGAAGTCCTTTGGGAGACTTGTTAAAAGAGCGGCCCCTGAAGCTGATCTGTAGATGCCAGAGATGCCGGATCCACCAGCCTGGCATGGGCTGGGCGTCTGTACGTTAGCGCGCGCGCGCGCACGCGCGCGCACACACACACACACACACACACACACACACACACACACACATACACATTTCCATGGAGACTATGGTAAAAATGAGCTAAGTGCTCCAGCCAGCATGCCCCCATAGCAAGCAGTGTGTTTCCACTATGCCAAGGAGCATGCTGTATTAATGTGATTTGTTTATATTTTGTTTGACTAGACTATGAGCTTCTTGAGGGCATGTCTTGGTCAATTAATTTTATGTTCCCAATGCCTGGAACAGTGACTTTAATGAAAGATAATCTAAGGCTGAGGCCACAAGTGCCAAAGGAATGTTTCCCACTGACTAAAAGAGATAAAAGAATGTGATAATGTAATTAGAATCCACTGTTTGCCTAGTATTCCCTTGTTAAAATTTATTATCCTAAACCATACCTGAAATTGTCTTCTGACCATTGAGGAAATAACTGTTCTTTTCCAAATTAGCCAAATGGTACAAATAAAACCATTAAAAATTATCTAAATAGACAAAACAAAATTTGAGAACTAAAACTGAGCAAATTTGATCTACTCTTGTTCCCCATATCTCCAGAAATAATTATGGATTGGTTCACAAATAAACACAGGTCTGGATGCTTAGCTACTCTCACATGTATTTAAACATGACCATCAACAATGGAGACTTGGGACTTCTAAGATCATCGATTCATTTATTCATCCACCCTACTCAAGTCACCTTCCTAAGCAAACCCTGCTCATTTACAATGCCAAGGCTCTTGATGACCCATTTTTCTTCTCTCTTTCCCTTCTATCTCCAGCCTCCTCACTCAGCTTTTCACTCTAACATCCCTTTCCCTTCCCTTGATTATAGTAGAAAATCACTCTGCAGCTGAGCACAGCATCAGGGCCTTTGCCTTGCTGCATGACCTCAGCCCGCATTCATCCATAGGGGCCTTTTCCTTCATTTTCTGATAGTTTCTTCATAACTCTAAATCCTGGTGATCTCATATAATTGATCATCATGGGCCATACTAAAACATTCTTGTGATGTCATCATTACTGTCATCTCTCTTCCCTCCAATCCTCTGACAAGTATCTATAACAATGCTTGGTCTGCAGTAAGTACCAATAATTCAATCATCGAGTCAATAAAAGCTGTGTATGTCACTACATACCAGGTTCTTAAACAAATAGATCAAGGCTATGTGTCCATGGACCTTGCAGAGCACAGGCAGCAACCAGTAAACACACACTATAATTCCAAGTATTTAGAAACACCAGAGTATGGGAAGAAGATAGAGATTGGTAAGACAGTAGTTTAGGTCAGCTGGTCTGAAGAAAAAAGTAGTTAAAAAGAGTTGACAACAGTTAGAAAGTAAGATATAAAATCTCAGACCTCATAGCCATGTTCGAGCTCTGACTTGAATCTATGAAATTGATGAATTATATGATTTGGGGGTGAAATAACTTTCCTTGAATTGGTCATGATGTTGGATTAAAAACACTGTCTTTTTTGGAGGTTTGTGGATGAATATGAAAGGAGTTATTTGTCAGGAAAGTCTACAGCACAATGTCCGAATGTGATGGGTAATACTTGGCTGCTAATGTTTTCATCCAGGGGTGGGATGATGGAACAGCAGCGTGTCATAGGAGTGTTCCTGGAAGGTACAATGAAGAACCGGCCGAGCACTGTGGCTGCCTGGAGGAGCACTTGGAGGACTGGAAGGAAGTGAGTTGAGAAACATTGCTAGGCTGCCCCTATGATGAGTGTGCACTCATGAGGTGGCAGGAAGCACTGACAAAGTCCAGACGACCTGATCAATAGTGAATGGAGGCAGTCCTTCCACGGTAGGAGATGGCAAACACATGCTACCAGAGATATGGAAGAGACTGAGTGCATGTTGATGGTACTCACTTGGTTGGGATTTCCAGAGAGTCTTTGGTTTCTGTACTTTCCCAGAATTCTCTCTCTTGTTTCTACACTGAGAACCACCACCACACTTCTTGTGAGTCTGGCTTTTCTCCTGTAGTGCAATAAGGCTCGGAGGTCAGACCTTTTGGGTTTGCTTTGTATTGTCTGAAACCATCAAGATCAACAAGAGTGCACCTGTGGTGGCTTCGTCTATTGGGGTATCATTAACAGCTTATTTATTTTAGGTGCTGAGGAGATGGTATTCCATCAAGTGCTTTCCTTTAAAGCATAAAGACTGAGTTCCACCTCCAGCACCCATAGAAAAGCCATCCATAAAGGGGTAAGCAGCACTTACTTCACAGAAGATGTGTAAGTAGCTGGATACCTCTCACAGAGCTGTGATGACCTATCTCTGCCATGGCCTGAGTCTGCCTCTATAGATTTCTTCTTGAAAATATTTATAGTTGACCTTGGCTCAACCTTTAGCACTTCCCATTTCCCTTTACATTCCTCTCCAGAGAGTCTCACCAGCAATCAGTGTCAGTATCTGTCTCCTTAGGAAAACCACCCAAATCTACTGTTGTTCAATAACTATAAACCATCTCCAAAGTTAATGGCTTAAAGCAACAAGAGTGAATTGTTTGAATTTGGGGTCTGAAGTCAGAAGTAGGTTGACATAGCTGTATTCTTTTCTCAGACTGTAGAGGAGAACTTGGAGGCTGTCTGCTTCCCTTGGCTCATGACCCTGTCCGATACCTTCAAAGTCAGTGGGATAGCTTCCTCAGGTTTCCCTCTGAATTTCAACATTCTGCCTTTTTTGATCTTTGCGTTTCTTTCTTCTTTCTTTCTCTTATAGAGACTCTACAGTTGATATCTGGAAATGTTCAAATAATCTAAGAAAAATCTATCTCAAGATTTTAATTTGATCACATCTACAAAATATTGTGTCATTCAAATGAATACACAGATCTTGTGATTACAGTGGAATACCTTTGAAAAGCATTATTCTGTCTACCAAAACTAACCTTAATTTTTCTCCCAAGTAGTAAATTGTATAAAGTTGTCCAAGATTCTGTGGCTTCAATTTCAACCTTACTTAAAAGCATTTAAAATACAACACCTCTGCACACACAGTGAAGAATACTGCTCTTTCTATTTCAAGTAAATATGCATGGTCATTACCCCAGTCTTCAAGACAAGGACATGTGATACACAGAGAAGACAGTGTTCAAGAAAGTGAGCCTTTGGGGGAAACTACCTAGGTCCACATTCTGGGCTATGTATTTAAGTTTCCACTAGCCAAGTTCTTTTACCAATAGCACATCTCAGATCCTCATCTTAACATAGGAATAATAATGATATCAGTTGCCTTTGGGAGGGACATAGTAAGTATTCAATAACTTGTAGCTAATGTCCTCATTGTCTATATTGACACAACAGGTTAGGTTTGCCATAGAAACAAATAAGCACAGGAGTGTGTTGTAACAGATTTTGTCAGATTGGAGGGTGGGTTTTGTTGTTGTTCTTCTTTGTTTTTCTTTTTCTTTCTATTTATTTATTATTTATCCTCTGTATCTTTCATATCATGCCTCCCAATCCCACCCATCTCCCTCCACCACCACCCCAAAATAAAAGAAAATTTGAGAGAATAAATGGGGTGGGGAAGAGAGAAAAAAATGGAAGGAGAAAAATCTCATCATGGAAGCTGCAGTTTGACACAGTGAGTTAGTCACACACTAAACTGCTTTATCCATAAATTTTTACAAGCAGGCGTTTACTGCAAAGAATCTGGTCTGGTTTGATGCTGCTGGTCTCTGCCGCACCATCAATGCTGAGCCCTCACTGGGATTCTTCCTGGACATCCTCTTGCTGCCTTGTGTCAAGGAGATCCTGCAGCCCAGAGTCTGCAGAATTGGCCCCCATGCCCTGTGCTCCAGCAGATCACAGATAACAGATAGGGTGGATGTTGGGGTGGGCCAACACATAACCCTGGTTCTGGGTCTGGTTAGTTGCAGTGTTGGTCAGCCCACCAGCTCTCCCCTGTCTTCAGCTCTCCAGCACTTCCCTGGCTAGTTCACCTCTTGCAGTCAACAAGGGATAGGGCCAGTTCTCTAGCTTTCATGTCCTCAGGGTCATTCTCCCATATCTATACCTTCAGGGACAACTCTATTGTGATACCCAGGCAAGGTGCAAGGCCTGCTCTCCAGAATGTTGTAACTGGTTGAGGGCAGGAACAGCTCTCCCACTCTTATGACCTCAGGGCCAGTTCTTCCACCTACCTCAGGCATTGATGTGGGGGGATTTGTTTGGTTTGTTGGGGTTGGTTGGTTGTTTCTGTGTCATTTAAGTCTCTTGTGGGCCAGCAGGGCTCGACTCCCTATAGGCGCTGAAGGACTAGGCTGAAAGTGAATTCATCTTCTCCAATATTAAAGAGAAAGAGGGGATATGGACTCTAGAAAGCCATGCACTGGAGGTTAAACATGCAGGCAAGAGTTAAGACACTTTACTTCTTCCTACAACTTCTTATTGCAAATTAATTGCACGACCCATCCAATCACAAGAAGACAGTGTACCTTCAATGTTAAGAGAAGATTAAAAACTATTTTCCTAATAGCATTAAAAATACTCTATCATCCAACTGAGTCCTTAATAGATTACATTTGTATCTCAGTCAAATCTTCATTTCAGCCACTATTTCTATGTCTATATCTTTAAATGATGCTTCCTTGGACTATTGCAATAATCTTATTGATTTCATTATCTCTGCTTTTCTGGATTTCTAAGGCATTCTTCAAATTGATAATATGATTCTAATAGTATGAGTTCTTTCCCCAGCACCTAGTGATAACAAAGCATTCTGACTTAACAGTTGCTGCTCTGCCCGGACCCAGAGCAAGCAGACACAGATTCAGACAGACACATTGTTTTCATGATAGGTAACTTGAGAATATTGCTTAAACTTTCTATGCCTCTGCACAGTTTTAAGGATTAAGAAAGAATATTTTTATAAGTTACATATTTCTTCTTATGAATGGTGATCCTATCACAGTTTAGTAAATTTTAGTTCTGTTCTTCACAGATTAAAGAAAAGAAAACCTAAAAACTTCTTAGCATGACATTCAAACCTTCCATGTTTGAGATCACCTTCAATTTTGACCCTCTTCCTCTGGTCTCACTTCCTGAGCTTCATGTTGCTATTGTTCCATCGGTCTCCCATAAACACAGCATAAAGTCCTGGCCTGCTTTCTACAGACTAACCCCACAAGAAATTCTTCCACTCACCTAGAGAAAACTCTCTTAAGAGTTCAACCCTTCTAGAATCACCCATGGCCGCTCATGGAACAACAGAATGAACCACTTTTTCCTTTGTGAATTTTGTTGAATCCCTTTCTTCTTCCATGTATAGACCTGAGTAGTCCTTTGTATCCACAGCAAGGCTCACAACTGCAGTAGTTTCAATCAGTAAACCAGATCTGGACCTAGCACTTGGGGCTGTGTCTTTCTGGAGATTCCCAGATGCTGGAATATTTGATGAACAGAATCTTTCAAGTGAAGTTGATGAAAGACTTGTTTAGTCCTCCCCCTCCCCTCTGGATTTTCTTAGGGTATACATATCTTGTTTAAATTGCTTCAGTTGGTTAGCGTGAAGCTCTGATAAGGACTTTACAAATGCCAAAGACAGAGAATTTATAGCTAGAGTTCTCCTGGTCCTGCCTGGCCCACCGTCAGGACAAATCTCTCTCACCCGCCAGTCCCGCCACCGCTCAGACCCAGCCAAGTAAACACACAGAGACTTATATTACTTATAAACTGTATGGGCGTGGCAGGCTTCTTGCTATCTAGTTCTTCTATCTTAAATTAACCCATTTCTATTAATCTATACCTTGCCACATGGCTCGTGGCTCACCGGCATCTTCATATGTTACTTGTCATGGCAGCGACTGGCAGCGGCGACTGGCAGCGTCTCCTTGCCTTAGACTTCCACCTCCCAGAATTTTTCTCCTTGTCCCACCTACGCTATCCTTCCTGCCTGACTACTGGACAATCAGAGTTTTATTTATCAATCAATCATCCATAGCAAGAATTAACTCCTGCCTTCCAAAGTCACATTCCAGTTTATATGGCCCAGAATCAAGCTCTGAACAGCAGGACTATATTGTGGCTGTGTTTTGCTGTATGTTAAAATATGTGTTGGGGAAGGACCAGACTCCCAGCTTGTATAACTACAAACATTTCCTCCAAATTGCCAACAATATGATCCACCCCCTAAATACACACACACACACACACACACACACACACACACACACCACACAACACAACACACACAAAAACAAAGCTTTGAAGCGAAGTATTTTCCCAACTTGAAATAGAATAAAATATAACTACCCCAGCACTTCTTTTTTTTTAATTAGTCATTGAAATGTGCTAAGAAAATATATTCCTCAGTCCAAAGTGATACCTGCTCTGTGAAGCCTCACCTGCTTCACAGTGTTCAGTGTTCTTTGTGGGAAATCTCATTTAATCATTTGCGTTTCCAAGGGCAGGAGCCAGCAAGGCGTGGAGAAAGGTCTCCATCTCAGATGTCTGACAATCTCTGGTTAAAATGATGCCTTTGTCACTTACTAAGGGGCTCCTTAGCCATGCAATGTAACCTCTCTAAGCCTTAATTACCTTTTTGGTAAAATGGAGATAGGGATGTATATTTCATAAGGTGGTTCTGAAGGTTAGGGCGATGGTAGATGTTGGATGCTTAGCGGGCATGAGGCATTAAGAATAAGGAGGTTTATATTGTTGTTTGCACCTGTGTCTTCCCTTCTCAAAGCCCAAATGCCCCTGGAAAACAGCAATGCTTTCTTGAGAATGGTGATTGCCTCGGTCACTGCCTAGCACAATGATTGGAAAATTCTTATTTATTGGGTAATTTATAAACTCTGGCCATTTGTGAGTCATCCAGGCTTTCTTTGATACCCATTATCTACTTGGTAGTGAGTTCTTCTGTTCTCACTGCCTGTCACTTCTCGTTGAATGGTGACCCAAAAGTAGCATTTATTAAGTGGACTGCTGTTTGAATTGGTATTAGAGGATTAGGTATTTAAATATGGTAAATGAGATATGGATTGAAGATCCTTTGTTATAGAAATACTATTTTATATTCAACTTGGAAAAAATGACATTAAATCAAAACATTTCACCAAGGACCTCAGAATTTCCCTTAAACTTAAAATATATTCATCTTGTTCTTCAGATTTTCTCTGCTTGTGGGACTGTGTTCCTAAGCAAAGAGCCTACAAATGAATAGTATTATCTCTTTTTTTCTTTGAATAAATGTGTATATCCTTTCAGAGAGTATGAATAGAAGATAGTAAAAAGTAATTGTAATATCAGACTAAATCTAAACTAAAGAGGCACAAGTTCTCCATTTTACACGGTCAATAAATGTAAAGGGTCAAAGCTCAGTTTGGGTACTTTGGGGCTGTGATCAATAAAATGCCTACCTCCCTTATTAGGCAATGTCAGCTGCAGTCAACCACTGTCAAAAGGTCACTTTCTCTATCAGCGAAGCAAATCATCACTGCATACCTGGTACAGGGCTGCAGTTTCACTCCTGCCTAGAATATGAAGTGAAAAAAAGATAAATAGCAGGTAGGTAAACAAACAGGTAGGAAGGTAGATGATAGTTAGGGAGGTAAATGGATGATAAGTAGATAGACATTAGATGATTAGATAGATAGATAGATAGATAGATAGATAGATAGATAGATAGATAGACAGACAAGCAGGCAGACAGCTATTTTCTTTTCCTTTCAAAATAAAAAAACCTAAAAGAAATAAAGAAGAGTGAATCTTTGAGTTAACACAAAGGACTTAAAAAACTCATTTCCTAAAACCAAAGAGAACTCTCCACATATAGAATATACCCAATCATATCCTTCTGAAACCTACTTATGAAATCCAAAAGCCTATGGTAACCATTTTGACAATTACAACCAGCAGTGTCCAAGGTGGTTGATACAACCCACCTAGATGAGAGGAAATAAAAAATTTACTTTTTTAAAATTTTATTTCAAAGCCAATTAAAATCAAAAGGCTTAAGGAAAAGAAGAGAAAAATGGAAAGGAGTGGGATTTTTTTAACCCAGCCGGTATATAAGCAGCACCAACAGAAGCGGCCACCCTGGAACGGCTCAATAAACACTAGTTAACTGTCTGATTTAGCAACCGAAAACTGAAGACTATCTACTGACATACATACTCAAAAGCAGATAGGCTTTTAACTGTGGCCAGAAAGCCTACTGGACACAGTGAAGCAGGGGATGCCACTGAGTGGAGACCACATGCAGTCTCCCAGCCTTCCATATTTATTAGTCATCTAGGATGGCAGAGCTCAGAGAAGCAGGGCCAGAAGAGACCTTGGTTTAGGGAAAGACTGGCTGGGTTATTGCAGTCCTAGGTAAAAGGGTTCTTTACCTACACAAGAATCTTCTAGTTCTAGATGGCAGGGGATCTTCCAGCTGTCAAAACTCTTTCTTCGCTTTCCTGGGTAAGTGCCAAACCAGAAATGTCACTCAGAACCTGCTCCTTGCTGTAGTATAGCTCTAATCCACCTTTTGCTTCTGGACCTGGGGTATTCTCAGAGGAACCTATTTTCACGGGGCCACTGCCTATGAGCTTCAGGTCCAAGTAGAGTAAGAAGGACCAGAGAGCAATCAGTAATGCCTGGCAGTCCTGCTGTGTGAAACCAAGAAGATGCAGAAGAAAGGGTCAGGAGGGAAGAAACAGCTTTGCTCTCTCCCATTTCTTCGAAAATATTTCTCTTCTTGGAAGCTAAACCCAGAGCAACCTTGGCTACTGAGGGAACAGCTGTGGTGGCTCTTTGAGGATGGCCCTGTTCCAGAACTCAGGCCTGGCAATCCAAGAAACCGCTCTAGCTTTTGGCTCTGAACTGATCATCAGGAGACTGAATGTTCAACTGGAATAAATAACACTCTGGGGCTGTTGCTTCAGGTGCAAGCCATCCCTACTAAGTTTAAAGATGTTAAAAACACCTACCTTGGTTTTAGTTTCACCATAACCAAAAGCAATACAAATACAGACTTTAAAAATCCTTTTGGAGACTTCGGTCTCCAAGTACTGGGAGTTGGGGATTCACACATATAATTCCCATTAACACTAATAGGAGTTGGAGTGTGTACGCCAATTCCCTTGTGTTGAAATGAGTCCATAACCATATGGATGCTAATAAATACATTTTTAATTCCAATTTTATGCAGATTTCATGTGATATTTTATACAACACTTAGCAAACTCTTTGGAGACAAAGATTGCCTCTATTAATTCCTGCCAGTGGAGACACATATTTTTACAAAATCCTTATTTCTGTATAATATACATTTCTTTTATTCAGAAGTAAAGGTTTACTTAAATAGGGGAACCATTTTTAATCTGTTCACCTAATGTTAAGGTGTTAAGATTTTTCAAGTGAAAAAGTTTTCTTTTCTTTCTTTTTTTTTTTTTTTTTTTTTTTGGTAGTTCATTTGTTTGCAAACGGGCCTTCTTTGCACACCACAACCTCTTGACCTTGCTGAGATGTTTAGTTTTGTTTTGTTTTTTTTCTTCCAGGTGGGTGTAATTTTAGAATTGATAAGCATGACACAACCTTTATATGATGCTTTACTGCCACCTCCTGGAAAATTCTTTGAAAGCAAGAGATGAGGAAATCGAAATTACTCTTCTTTCCTAAACTCAGAAACAATTACCTGGAGATTTTAATAACACGTGCAATAAATAAAAATTAATTAATTAATTTTGAAATAATTGGAACAAACAAGAAACCTACCCGAGGAAAAGAAAGTTTTCATATTTGGAGTTTGGTTAGAAAATGAGTGAAAGAAGGGCAATGGGTGAAGGCAAAAGTAAATATGATTTGGACTGATGTGACTGTTTTGTGCACGAGATACTTGAAATTTAGGCACTTTTAGCATGTTTTGTGGGAAATATTTAAAAGAAAACTCCTTTCGAGGTAATTTTACATGAAAATTAAATCATGATTTAGATAGATTCCTTCCAAATTCCAGAAAATATAAGTAGCCAATGTCACATTGATTCGGGATTCACTAAAAGGGACTCCAATATGAGGAGCAAGAGATGCGCAATTTAAATAGATTTAAATAATAATAGAGTTGACTTTTAGAAATGAAAATCCATCTCAGAAACACATTCAAAACAGCACATATGGTGTTTGAAAAAGAAAATTAAATTTTAAAATTTTAATTACCTTGAGCTCAGTACAGAATAAAATGCAAAGACAAAATCCTCACAAGAAGCAAGTGTTGATTTATCTGAACTTAACAAGACAGCTTCCAACAGAGTGCCTGGAGTCTCTAAAGACCTGAATTGTGAAAGGCTGGTTCCTCAAGTGAGTGTTCTGAACTCTGAAACATGGCTCAACACCTGGATACACAGTCAGGCCGGGCCTCATACATATGGCCTTTTTGGAGTCAAAAGAAAGGAAACCCTTGCAGTTTCCACAAATATCACTCAGAGAAACAGCCTCTAGTTCTTCAAGGGATTCTTCACTGAATTTGAATGTGAGGTTTGGGGGCATGTTCCTTTAAAAACGAAACAGAAGCCATTAAGTTTCATCACAGTGGGTTCCATAACTGCAGAGACAGAATTTTAAAATAGTTTCATTTAGTCCTTTGCAGATTTATTAGAATGTTTCCTGAAAATTAAACTATCTTTGTAATGTCACTGGAACCAGAAGATGAAATTTAAAAAAGAAAAAACACAGGCATTTTTTATAAGCCAACCTTGAAAAGAGAACAAGAAAAGAGAACAAACCAGAATTTAGAATATTCAATGTTTTCTAATTGAATTAGATAATTTATTTTATGTATATATCTGAATATTCTACAAGAGCATTTTGCACTTATGTGTACCAATACATGTACAAAGACATACAGAGGAATCACTATATGTACTATTATATGTACAAAAACATACACAGGAATCTTTTAATCCTGTCAACTCAAAGCAAATTTTGGTAGTCCACTATAACCAGTCTTCCAATTCCAGGGAAATGTTATTATAGCTGAAGAGCACTTGGAACAACTGCAGAGTGGGGGCTTATATATTACATTAAATCATACTGAGATCATTTATTTTTTCCATGGTTAAAGAAACTGCTGGAAAAAGAATAAAAACTATTTCTATAAATACCACCAAAGAAGACAGTTAAAATGAATACATGGATTTTTTCCCCTTAAACCAGGATTTCAATCATTTTTATGTCCATTCCATGAGAAAGCCCTAATGTTATGGATTCTTTTCACAGTCTCAGGTGCTCTTCCTGTTATCTCCTTGATACACATGCCCAGCTTCTATTAAACAGTAATGGGGAGTCCACACAGACATTCCGAGGACACAGTAGCCCTGAGCAGCATTTACTCCTCAGATAGGACTATGGAATGTGCTTTCAAGATGCGCTTTAGCAGTGCAGTAAAATGGACTGTGTTTCCATTAATGGACCTTGGGAAAACACGTTGGCTAGTACTCAGATTATATGGATGGAGTACAAAGGAAGTGGGCTTCCAACCACCATCAATTGAAATTGGCTTATGACAAGTTATGAGTTGATTAACTATCCCCTAATATGTATGCTATATGTGTCTCTATAACTCTACACCACACACTACTCCATGTGAGAGAGTGATAATTAACTTCCAATTGCCTTATGAACCAGTGAGTACAAATTAAAGTTTACTCACACATGAAGCCTCCATGGCAGTGTCTCTAAGCTCCATCTCCACTCTGAAGCCCTGATTTCAAGCTGTCACAAATCTCCCCAGGTCTCCATAGACACTTCTGAAAATGGCAGAAGCTGGAAATCCAAAGCAAAGTAACTTAAAGCAAAGTCACTGTGCTGTCTGCCCAGTTCTTCATTGCCTTTATGGTTTCTTCTGTCCACATTCAGGGCTGGAAGATCATGAAAGCATGTCTCAGGGTCACGGCTGAGAGTACTCTTGGGGGAGCACACCAGAATCTCATTCTCTAACACAGTATAGTCACTGTTCTTGTGGTTCTCTGGGAACCATGCTACAGCAAAGAGTAAAAAGTAGAATTTTCCTACCCAGATCCTAGGACAGTATTTACTGCACACAGACCTACTCAAAGCCAGAACAAAAGTATCCTTCATGTTGTACGTAATATCTCCTCCTCATTCTAAAAATTAGGAGCTGACATCAGTGCATAAATCCTAATAGAAGATGTACCATCACTGTTTTTACCTACATCATATCCTCTCTCTCTCTCTCTCTCTCTCTCTCTCTCTCTCTCTCTCTCTCTCTCTCTCCTCTCCTCTCCTCTCCTCTCCTCTCCTGTTCCAAACTCCTCTCTCTTTCAGGAGTAATCAAGAAAAATCCTACTCAGTTCCACAGATATTACTGGATAGAGGTGCATAAGTCTGACCATTTTTGAGCTCCCTTAAATAAGTTCTATTAGAAGAAGTTCTCAGAAATTGTGTAGCCTTGAGTCAAAACTCCATCACCACACATATCAAGAGAGTACATTCTGACTAGGAGTTTCCTTTTCCTTCTAGAGAAGAAGAAACTCTCCAAGCAATAAGTTAAGTTTTCACCCCAAGACAACATCTGTGAAATCCCTTCTCATTGCCTGTCACCATATCCACCATCTCCATCCTGAGCTGCTGTGTGTGGTGGTCTAATTTTTTTTCTTGGGGAAATAACTAGAAATCATTTATTTGATTTGGCTTTGTTTACTTTATGATACTTTTTCCCAGTCCCTGAAGGCAAGCATCAAGTTTAATTTGTATATACTGATCTGGCATATAAAGCTAGATCATTTGCATAGTGAGAGTAATTTAATCAGCAGATGTGGATACAAGGCAGTGTATGTAGTATAAAACAAGAAGAGAAAACTACTTCAATTCAAGCCACTGTTTATCCGGTAAGTAGGGAATAACAAATCCCAAGAAAGTGACAAAGAACAAGTGGCCAGAGAAGAATGTAATGACACAGGAACCAAGAAGGTTCCATCAGAGGGACAGCATCCTTCCCAAATTTCACATAAATCACTGCTAACTGTTTAAAATATGTAGGAAGACAAGGGAAATTTACAGTTTTACCATTATTGTTTCAGTGGAAAGATGAGGTCAGAATCCTGACGGGATCAAATTGATGAGTAAATTGGGAACAATAAAATAGAGAATTTCGGACAATCATGTTGGTAAGTTAAGACAGAGTTAAGGAAGATGGCAGGAGTCTAGGAAGGGACAAGGGCTGACACAATTAAGGAAAAAAGTAAATTATACAGACAGTTGATCTGTGTTTAGGACATACTTGGGTTACTATAGTAGGGGAAAGCAAAAAGAAAGGAAATTTAAGATATTGGCAGGAATGCCCTTGCAATGATGGATATGGAATTAATTTCACTAAAAGAGGTGTCAAAGGTAGCTGTTCACAATAAGTTGGATGGACAGAGAATGAGAACTGACACAAATGGTACTGGACAGCTACAAAAAAGGTGGTTAAGTAAGCTGAACACACAAATAGACATGGTGGTGTCCGAGGCTTGGTGTATACATTTCTGATGAAAAAGAAATTATAAATGATGGCATGATATTACAAACTGTATTGTAAAGTGCAGGAGAGCATCAGAAGAAATATAGGGTACAGTGTGAGAAGTCAGGGTCCCCAAGAGTTTGTCCCTTCCATAAGCTCTGAAGATGCACAAATGACAGGAGAGTATCAAGCTGCAAGTCCCCAACAAATCAGTTTCAGTTGAGATGGTTAATGTTTGTTAGGAGAACATGAAAAAGTGAGGGGGATACTGACTCCTGGTCTTTAGTTATGTCAGGAGAGGAAAAGGAGAAGTGGGTACCGGTGGTGTCCCAGGAAGGAGGCAGTTGTTGACACAAACAAGATTGAAGAAACTCTGGATCAAAAGGTTGAACACAAAGTAGAGGCTGCCAAGGATAGAGAAGTAGATTTACAGTAAATGGTTTATTGGAGTAGTAGTGTAGCCTAGGCATTCAGTGCAGATCAGCCTTGAGGACAGGGGGTCTGAGACCCCAGATGACTAGGGAGCAGACAGCAAGATCCTTAGCTTATGAAAACATAATTGGCAGTGTGTAGTAATAAAATAGTCTTGCTCAGGTGTGTGCTGATAAGCATTTGCTGTGGTTGATAAGCATCCTAGAGGTCTAGGACACTACATATCATATGGTTTGTTTCTGGAAACTTGAACACCATCAAATGCACATTCCGTAGGGCCTATGAGAACACAAATGGTGGACTTGTTTACTAAGCTTTCTGGATGATGGTCAGCTGTAATAGAGGATGATAAGGGACATAATAACTTCAAAGTTGTTGGCAGGTGTAATCTACCTAGATGTCTAGGGTAGAAAATAAAGCAGATACATGGATTTCAAAGAAATAAAAGTATGGGATTATGTTCAACTTTAAGCATGATTAATTTAAATATAGAGTTGAACTCTTTGGCATGTAAGCTTGGTCTGGAAGCTTCCAGCTTTGGGCTTAGTGCTCAACCATAGCAAAATGTTGCTCCCAGATAAGTATCATGAAATATGGTTTAAAATGTAGTATTTCTTACAAAAAAGACTCTTTTAATTAGAGGGGAAAGTACTTCCCAGGAGACCCAGCAGGCTGCAAGTCAGATCTCAGTGACCATGATTGAATCACATGTTGTTGCCCTTGCCTCAGGGATGCTTCAGGCATGTTTCTGGGGACAACTCTGTCTTTATACAGGGAACTTGGTGATACTGTTAAAGAGGAAATGAGAGGAAAAAGGTGAATGACTAATGAATGAGTCACCAGGATAAACTACTTCAGGAGACCTGGAATTGTAAAGGATGTGTGTGTGTGTGTGTGTGTGTGTGTGTGTGTGTGTGTGTGTGTGTGCTGTAATGTATATAAAATATTCATAAAATATTAAGGGTATTTTGGTTTTCTTTTCAATGTTTTATTTTTTATTTTATGTGTATGAATTTTTTCTTGAATATATGTATGCATACCAAATGGTACCTGGTGCTCATGGAGGCCACAGAAGGGTGTCAGATCCCCTGGAACTGGAATTATAGATAGTTGGCCCACCATGTAGGTGCTGGGAACTGGACCCAGGTTCTCTGTGAGACTGAAAAGGGCCCTTACTACTGAGCCATCTCCCTAGGCTTCTCTAAGCTATTTTTAAGTAACTCTCTCCAGTTTGCTATGCCTCCATTTTTATGAGATGTATTATCCCTCACAGAGACTTCTAATGTTTATGGGTGTTTTGGTTTTCTTTGAAAACTCTGCCAACCTTTTTCTTCATAGTTTTTTGGGGTTTTACATCATGCATAGAAAAAGCTGTCCTCTATCAAAGATTCTAAAATATTCCCTTCTATTTTCTTCAACTGTTGTTGAAATTTTACTTTTTAATGTGAAATGCATTGCTCTCACTGCAATAGATTTCAGTGAAGTATGGATTTTCATTATGATCCCCCCGACCACCAAAGGCTAACTAGTTTTCTTGACATCATTTGTTGAATAGCCAACCTGTTATTCATGAAAATGAAATCGCACATTAACAAAAATGCTAAAAATTCATATAAAACTAAAACTGGCTCCAAACTTCTCTTCTTTCATTTTTGTTCTATTGATCTTGCTTTAGTCCAGTGTTTTAAAATATGAATGGAAAGACAAAGAAGTATGAATATAAATGTCTGGAGTCAGTCCAAATGCCTGGGGGATTATAGACCTCATCCACTTTTTAAATAAATGCAGACAATCTCTTGCATGGACAAGGAGGTCCACAATGGCAGTGAGAAAATATGAATCTGTCTGTCCTTCTCTTTGTCAGCCCAATTCAGCCTAAGGCTCAGATCATATTTTGCTTGCAGTTTCCAGCACTCTTTTGGCGTGGAAGGCAGATACTTTTCATCCAACATCATTCTATATGGCTGGCATACACTATTCTATGCATGGAAGAAAAGTAATGGTTTAGATAGAATCTGGAGTTTCATTAACTAAATATTCAAACACAAAGATAATAAGTATAAACATGAGTAGAGAGCAGTAACCACAGTTTTGCAGGGACTTTGAAATAGTTCAGGAAGCTCTCTGACATGTCACATTCAGTTAAGACCCAAGTTGGGGTCAGGAGCTTGTCAGGACCAGCCTGCATGTGGAATACAAGAGAGGCAATATGTTTTATGTTTTTAATTGAAATAAAATTGAATCACTTCCTCCCTCTAGCCCTTCCCAGATAATCTCCCTCAAATTCCAAACCCCTCCATGCCCTCTACTCTCTAGTTGATGGCTACATTTTCTTTGATTGTATTTGTAACATATATGTTTGGTGGTAGTGGCAGTAGTTGGGTGTGTGTTTCTGTCTGTCTGTCTTTCTGCTAAGTCCATTTTTTTTTCTTTGTGTGTATTGGTTTCAAGTCTGACCATTCTGCTTTGGACAACTAATAAGGATGCTCATTCCTGAGAGAGGACATTCTCCTTCTCCCAGAAGTCAGTAGTTGCCTATAGTTCTCTGTCTAATTGTGGGACCCAATGAAAATTTCTCTCTTAAGTGTTAACATGTCCTTTGATATTGCTTTGATATTGGCAGTGTCTTAGTCTTGTTTACACAGCCATTTCTAGGAGAGACTGTTCCACATCAGACTCCTGGTAGTCTGGATCTCACACTCTTTCCACCCACTCTTCTGTGATGTTCTCTAAACCATAAATACAGGAATCATAATGCACAGGTGTCCACTGAGGTGGGCTCCCTACACTCTATGTTGTGTCCAGTTGTGGCTTTCTGCAATGGTCTCCATTTGCTGTAAAGAGAAGCATCTTTCAAGAGGGGTTGACAGCTGCACTTATCTGTGAGTATACAGGTAAGATTTAGAAAGTGGTAAGTAATTATTCTGGTCTAGCAAAGTTGGATTGTTTTCTAAGTCTGTAGCCTCACTAACCCAGGGAATCTGGCTAGGTTTCCAGTACCATAAATGATTTCCCTCCTGTTAATTGGCCTTGAATCCAATTATATAGCTGTTGGTTGCCAACAATATACAGTTGTCACTTCTTACACTGTTAATGCGTATCTTGCCATGCTGGAAATTGTCATGGTTCGTAGGTGTTGCATTTGGGTAGGAATGTTTAATTGCTTCCCTCCCTTGGCAGCTTGCACAGTATTTTCAGGAACCATAGAAGCTAGACCACAGGAAAGAGGCTTTCAGGTCAGATCCAGCTCAAGTCATTAGAGTCCTGTGTGGCGCTAAATGTGCAGTCTTTAGGAATAAGGACCTGCTTTCAACCTCAGAGAGGCAATCAAAGGCTACATTGATTACTGATAATCTACATTGTTTTGGGAGTCATTTGAACTACTCTGACTAACCCTGCAAAAAGAAGTTTTTGTTAGCCTATGATTTTTTCTAGAAGTACTATTAGTCCAAGTGGTTTAACTTCTAAGTGTGTGTGTGCACGCACATGCATGCACATGCACATGCATACTCCTGTGTGCATGTTTACACATACACTCACATGCATTATATATAATTTTTGGATAAATATAACATAACATAATTACTTGAGGCTTTATCAAGCAACCTGGGTATCATTTCTCCTTCTCTTCCATCTTCTCTGACCTCCCTCTCTCCTCTCTTGTTGTAGTCCTCTCCCTGTTATTCCCTTTCCAGTTCCTGCCATCTGTGTCTACTACTCCCTCCCAAACCTCCTCCTCGGCCTCTGGCCCCATACACTCTCATGCTTTCTGTGTGGGAGCAATCTAAGCACAAAAATCGAGACAGAATACAGAACTGGAAAACTGGAGGAGAAGGAAAGCTGGATCTTGTGAGAGGAGGCAGTAGTGAGACTATGTACTAAGCCTGAGAACTGGACAGGCAAGCAGACCATGTATGATACTGCAGGCCATGCTTAGAAGGCAGTTTCATATTCATTCTACCAGGCTTTCAAATGAGTTCACCATCCTAAACTCAGATCTGCTCTGTTTAGGAAATTCTTCCTACTTTGTTGTTGCCATGAAAATAATTACATTAGACTTTCCTTCCAAATGCCTCCCCCCCAAGCCACTGGTGTCAGAAAACAGTGAAGTAAGGACTCGGCTCTCAGAACACACACAGGATAAAACTACAGCTGCCTTTGTCCCTCTGTTGCTATGTCTTCTGTGACTTTTTTTCATCCTGCAATTTCTTCTGGTACTTTGCTGTCTCTTTATTACATGAACAATACCGGCTAACATCTATTAATGTCACTTACTATGCACCCGGCAGTGTTCTGGGGCTTCCACTTGTATTAACTCATTGAATCTTCGAAGCCATCCTGTGGAGCCAGAACCGTTATTATTCCCACTTAACAGATGATGGAACTCAAGCGTAGATTCTTCCCACGGTCACACAGCCAGTGAGTGGAGGAAGTGGGATTTGAATACAAGGAATATGTCTCCTGAGCCTGAACACTAGCCATTATGTGGTTGTGAGGCCCCAGCACACTTGTCAAAGATGCTGGGATTTTGATTGATGCTGAATAATTTAGAGAACCAGCAGAGAATTATTTCACAAAGACAACTTTCTAATAGCAAGTGATTATTATCAGGCTTTGTACATTTAGTTTTTTAGTCCAACTACCCTATTTTTTAAAAGCATTCTCTCTACCAGAGGCCAACATCCAGTCTCATATCTCAATGTCTAGCAACGCCTGAAGCATGCTTAGAGATAAGTCTTAGAAGACGTGAAGCCATGCTTTTGCTTAGAGGACCACCCATTTTAGGTTGGTTAAGAAATAATCAAGTCGGCCATCAATGCATGCAGAGGTGCCGTGGCAATTCTCCTAAATAAAGGAAGAAGCCCAAGACAAGTGCCTCTGTGATTGCCTCACCTACTGCTACCACTTACTGACTTGGGTCTGCAATTTGGGATAATGCTCGGTAATTACCAGGATATTCACTCAGTGTTCACACAGTGAACAAATTCCACCTCTCACACTCTTGTCTTTGTATTTTTATTAAGACAAAACACTGTAATTCTGCTCATTCTACTCTAGTGCCTTCTTTTCATGTAAAATTTTAGCTATGGTGTGCTATGGACCAAGCACTGTACATGATACTTAACAAACTGAGATGTGGATGACATATCAATCCCAAGAGATAGGTAGCTCACCCAGTCTGCAGATGAAGAAAGGGTTAGATGGGCCATTAGTTGACATCTCTAAAGTCATGAATCTAGTGAATTACAAAGTTGAGCTTTAGATTTAATAAGCCTTCTACTAATTCTTGAGCTATTAGCTACCTTGACACTGACTAGCTATAAGTTTAATTGAGAACCTCCCCACACCTCATTAGCCCCAGGGCAAAAGTGTTAGATCATTGTAAACCTTATATAATTTACTTTTATTTTGGAAGAAAGAAAAAAGTGACAACATGCAATTTATAGATTATTTAAAGGGGAAATGTCTATTCTTATCTTTTCTAGGACCACGCTATCCACTACTAAGTGAATAAAGGCAGTGTACACAGAGACAAAGCAGATGAAATAACAGTGGTGAGAGACAATATTTGGAGGCAGTAGAATTCATGAATATTGTTCAGATTTGGGGTTGAGTTGAAAAATAAAACCAGAAGCATTAGGCAGGAGATTTAGGTTGAGAGTGGAAAAAAGAGAAGTGTTTTGGTCTGTCTGAATAGAAGGCTTAAGAAGTAAGGAACTGTAGGAATGGAGATGCTATTTTGAAAGATTGGAAAGCATTTTAGAGGATGAAGTTTTCTGACATGAGGTAAAAAGGATCCTAAGTTTAGTTTGAGATGCTAAAGTTGAGTTTTTACTGGACATTGTCTCAGTCTGATAGTGCTTATGTAATAAAATATCATGGATGGGGCTTTACATACAACAGAAAGGTGTTTATCACAGTTCTGGAGGCTGGGGAGTCAGAGAGCAGAAGCTGCTAGGCTCAGTATCTGGATGCACTGCTCTGCTCCCAGGATGCTGTCTTATCACTGTGTCTTCTTGTAGAAACAGACAGGAGGGTGAAGGAGGAAAAATGTTGTGTCCCCAAACTCCAGAACAGAATGAGTCCACTGCCTCAAGCTGTTTTCACTGGGCCTAATTCCATTCACAAGGCTTGCACTACCATGACTTCAGCACCACCTCAATGTTTCACCTCTTAACTCTATCACATCAATGATTAAATTCCAATAGTTTTATAATCTTAGAACAGGCATTCAAACTACAGCATTCTGATGTTGTTGAGATTCTCCAAAGAGAATGAACAGATGGAATGATGGAGAGAAACAGATATAGGACAGGTAAATATATAATACATAGGTAGATAGAGAACATGTATGGAAGATTGTTAAAGGAATGGGCTTGTGTCTTTAGGGGACTCAGATGTTCTGTTATACTGTCTCTATACTGATACTGTTGCTCCATCCAGAGGCTTCCATTCCTAGGAAGCCTGCAATATAGTCTCATTCAAGGCCAAATATCTGAGAATCTAAGGAAGTAGGAAAGAATTCTGGCACAAATTCTGGAGGCCAAGTGATAGAGAACCTAGAATTTGATGTCTAAGGGGAGAGAAATCTATCCAAATTCCAGAAACAGAAGTATACTCCATTTCCCTCCCCTTTTGTTCTGTGTAGACCCTCAGCTAACTGAATGATGTCCACTCACACCTGTTAGAGACAGATGTCCTTTATTTAGTCTGTTTATTTAAATGTCAATCTCTTCTGTAAACACCCCCACAGACATACTCAGAAATAATGTTTTCCTACTATCTGAGTATTCTTTAATTCAATCAAGCTGACAACTAAAATAAACCATCACAGATACTTCCAAGAAAGCAACTGAATATATGAGTCAAGTTTAGAAGAGGATTCGGTTGGCAATGTGACTTTGAAAGTTAGTAGATATTTAGACCGTATTTAAGCCAGGATTACTCAGAAATGAATTCAACAATGGGACAAAAGAAGAAAAAACTGAATGTTGAAACTTTTGCCACATTAAAGAAAAAGGGCCAGTAAATGTCAGTGTAACAGGAGGGAACCATAGTGGTAACATACATCAGAGGGCAAGTGCAGGATATGCTTCAACAAGGCAGGTGGCCAGCATTACAAAATGGTTTGGGTGAGCCTGTTTATCCATTAGTATTGATACTCCAGAACCAACAAGATAAATATGATGGGTAGATAGCTAGGCAAGTAGAAGGATGAACAGGTGGGCAGGCAGACAGACAGATGATAGATAGATAGATAGATAGAGAGAGAGAGAGAGAGAGAGAGAGAGAGAGAGAGAGAGAGAGAGAGAGATAGGCGACAGATACCTAGGTAAATGAAAGATTTACTTTGGGAGGAGGCTTACAGAGTTATACAGTATGAGAAATTCTATGGTATGTTAATAGTTACTTCTGCATAATTATGAAAAACATAGGAAAGAATAATTTAAGAGAGGGATGGATATGTTTGGGCTCGTGGTTGCTAAGAGTTCAAAACATCTTGACTTGCTCTGTTGTTCCTTGGGAGAGCATATGGAGGAGACTGTTGACCCCTATCGACAAGAAGCAGCTCAGGACAGCTTAACTTGTGACAGACAAGATTCAGAAGAGGGAAGCTAGCAGACACCAAGTATAAACTCCAAAAGTCCTGACCTCCAGTGACATCCTTCCTCAAGCTGGAACCCAACTGATGTTTTTTCCATGTCTAGACAAAGCACTGTCAGGTAGAAACCAAGCATTCAGCACACAAGCTTTGCAGGGAAATGTTGATATTCAAGCCGTAACAATCTGACAGCCTTAGGCCAAGGAAAGCCAGTTGTATGAGTCGTCTGAATCCAAAGACCTGAAGAATGAGGGAGAAGGAAGAGATGGGCAGCAATGTGTCTTAAAGAACTAGGAGTTTCTATGCTATGTGCATGAGAAGATGGGTATTCAAGGTCAAGAAGAATTAGGGAATTTGTCTTTCCTCCACAATTTTATTATGAGTCCTCAATATATTGACACACCCACCCACTATTGGGTGAGTGGCTCTTCTTTTGGACCGGAGACCCAAATGATAACCTCTTCCAGAAACATGCACACAGACGTACTCTGAGATGACATTCTAACAGCTAGCTGATCATCCATTCCTCAGCTCATTAAGTTGACACATAAAACTAACATTCCTTATTGAGTGTGGTTTCAGAATGAGAATTAATTACTGAACTTACCTGTGAAGGCTGTATCTGGCTAACAATAGCAGTAACGGCAAAACAGTAAAAAGCAACACGTTGAGATGTAAGAGAGAAACAATATTGTGTAGCATTTACTTGTATATCCTTCAGTTTGGAAGAAGCAGAAAAGGGTAGATGGAGGTACACAGCATAGCTAAGCTACTTATTAAATCTGCATGACAGAAATGTAGTAGCTCATGCATCATTCATTCTATTGTCCTAGAAAGAGGAAATAAAACATAGCAAGTGGAATTAGCAATTATACACAACCTGTGCAGGATTGTTTATGAGAAAAGTGTACAAAAAGAAGATAGTAAAGGTGGTGCTTGCAGGAAAAGAATGAGATCCCAGAAGAAGCTTTAAAAATGAAAATTTATAACCTGATAGCCATGATCCAATAGAGTTGAAAAACTGATTCTGCATGAAAGAGAAAGGGGGAAATGGCAAGATGGTATGCTAACTAAGAATATAAAATAAAGGGAAATTTACTAATGAAGAGTTTCACTTTCTAGCTGACCATAGTCTTGTTTTAGATGTGACATGAAGTCTAGGGGCCCAACTGAAATGAATGAGGATACCCAGTGGGGAGGTGCAAGCTTTTCTTCTAATCATTTCTCAGTTTTTAGTAAAACAGTCATAAGATAAGAGTGAAAATGAAGACGAACATTTCTCAAGTTTCTAATACGGAAGCACCAAGTAGTTACTGACAGCTACAGCAGAATTAAGGGGTAAGGGAACCAGTGGTTCAGCCAGCTCCATGGACTTATAGCAGGTCCAGGTATAGATGCAGAGAACAAATGATAGCAGAATTAATCCAGGATTTGGATTGCTCAGATTTCTAAAATAAGCAACAAGTTAACCATGATTACAAGCAAGGGAGTGTGAATAAGAAAGAGAGAGCATACAAGGCCATAGATTCAGTGGGTTGTAGTTGTCCATAGGATGTATGGCATCAAATATGGATGTGGATGGGACAATCAATCCACTGTATGTTGGCTGCATTAAAATGTACAATTATTGTGCAAATCCCCAAGCAGAAAGAGGTTGAAGTCTGGAAACTTTTATATTTATGTACAATATTTGTTGCTATAAATACAAAGTATTTTAAACTTATAAAAATATAAGAAATAACACGAGAAATTCAGAAGAGGCCAAGAATATAAAATGATGCTGCACTTCACTAGTAATTAGGAGAAAATTAATTTGGGTCACAATAAAATTTCATCCCATAGTAATTTTAAGGTTGTTTAGTATCAAAGGTCGGCACAGTCAGGAATATTTATTTCTACTTGTGGGAATTGTTAGAACAACATAGAAAAGGGTATAAAATACCAATGTTATATAATAAGATGTGGGGAGGTAGAAGGAGTGTGAAAGGAAGGAAGTAGAGAGAAATAGGAAGGTAGGGTGAGATGGAAAGGGGAAGGAGACAGAGAAGAGAAAGGACAGTGAGTGGTGAGGTGGTTCAGCTGGTAAGGGCACTTGCTGCTATCCTGATGACCTGAGTTCAATTCACAGTGGAAATAGACAACCAACTTCCAGAAACTATCCTCTGATCTCCAACACAGACTATAGTATGTGCATACACACACACACACACACACACACACACACACACACACACACACACTGCAGAATTCTACCAGATCCTCAAAGAGACTTAATACCAATACTCTTTAAATTGTTCCACACAATAGAAGCAGAAGGTATATTACCAAACTCCTTCTATGAGGCTACAATTACCCTGATTCCTAAACCAAACAAAGATGCAACAAAGAAAGAGAACTACAGACCAATGTCCCTCATGAACATTGATGCAAAAATACTCAATAAAATTCTGGCAAACAGACTCCAAGAACACATCAAAACAATTATCCACCATGATCAAGTAGGCTTTATCCCAGGGATGCAAGGGTGGTTCAACATACGAAAGTCCGTCAATGTAATAAACAAACTCAAGGAAAACAACCACATGATCATCTCACTAGATGCAGAAAAGGCATTTGACAAAATCCAACACCCCTTCATGATAAAGGTCTTGGAGCGATCAGGAATACAGGGAACATACCTAAACATAATAAAGGCAATCTACAGCAAGCCAACAGCCAACATCAAATTAAATGGAGAGAAACTCAAAGCAATACCACTAAAATCAGGAACAAGGCAAGGCTGTCCCCTCTCCCCATACTTATTCAATATAGTACTTGAAGTTCTGGCCAGAGCTATAAGACAACATAAAGAGATTAAGGGGATACAAATTGGAAAGGAAGAAGTCAAGCTTTCCCTATTTGCAGAGGACATGTTAGTATACATGAGTGACCCCAAAAATTCAACCAAGGAACTGATACAGCTAATAAAAACCTTCAGCAACATTGCAGGAAACAAGATCAAGTCAAAAAAATCAGTAGCCCTCCTATATACAGTAGACAAACAGGCTGAGAAGAAAATCAGAGACACATCACCCTTTACAATAGCCACAAATGATATAAAATACCTTGGGGTTACTCTAACTAAGCATGTGAAGGACCTATATGACAAGAACTTTAAGTCCCTGAAAAAAGAAATTGAAAAAGATGTCAGAAAATGGAAAGATCTCCCATGCTCACGGATAGGCAGGATTAACATAGTAAAAATGGCGATCTTACCAAAAGCAATCTACAGATTCAATGCAATTCCCATCCAATTACCAACACAATTCTTCACAGATCTGGAAAGAATAATACTCAACTTCATATGGAAAAACCAAAAACCCAGGATAGCCAAAAGAATCCTGTACAATAAAACATCCTCTGGAGGCATCACAATCCCTGACCTCAAGCTCTACTATAGAGCTACTGTAATAAAAACAGCTTGGTACTGGCATAAAAACCCAACATGTGGACCAATGGAATCGAATTGAAGACCCTGCCATTAACTTGCACACCTATGAACATATAATTTTTGACAAAGAAGCCAAAAATGTACAATGGAAAAAAGAAAGCATCTTCAACAAATGGTGCTGGCATAACTGGATGTCAATGTGTAGAAGGCTGCAAATACATCCATATCTGTCACCATGCACAAAACTTAAATCCAAGTGGATCAAAGACCTCAACATAAATCCAGCTACTCTGAACCTGATAGTAGAGAAAGTAAGAAGTACTCTTGAACGCATTGGCACCAGAGATCACTTTCTAAATATAACACCAGTAGCACAGACACTGAGAGAAACAATCAATCAATGGGACCTGCTGAAACTGAGAAGCTTTTGTAGAGCAAAGGACACAGTCAACAAGACAAAGCGACAGCCTACAGAATGGGAAAAGGTCTTCACCAACCCCACATCTGACAGAGGGCTGATATCCTGAATATATAAAGAACTCAAGAAATTAGACATCAAAATGCCCAACAGTCCAATTAAGAAATGGGCTATAGAACTAAACAGAGAATTCTCCACAATTTTAAAAATTAAAGAAATAGAAAGAAATCAAGAAAAGGGAAGAAGAGGAGGTAGATGGCAAGAGGGCCTTTTAAATGTCTCTAGTGAGAGAATGGTTTGATGAATATTGATACATTCACACTATAGAGACATGAAAGCTTACAGTTAAATCTCATTAATAATGTTAACTGAAAAAAGTGAATTTGAAAACTGAAATTAATTATATTAATGTTTAGATTTTCAGTAAATACCATATGTCACTTAGGGACAAACACAAAGATAAAAACTATAAATAAATCCACAATGCCAGGCAAGGTAATGCACCTGTAATCCCAGTTCTGCAGGGGCAGAAGCAGCAGTGTTGTAAGGTCAAGGCCAACTGTGCTAATTAGTAAGAGCCTTTAGCAAAATCCAAAGCAGAAAACAAAGGAGGGATGGAAAGGGGAAGGGTAAGAATCATAAGAAGGCTAACTAAGCTTTAGAATACTGTCTTCTTTTAGAAGAGATGAAAGCTGTACACATCTTGGATGGATCTGTCTCCATTTGCAGGTGTCTCCATTTACTGAGTTGGATGGTAAATGTATACATAATTTATATAGGAGTCCTTCTATCATTTTGAAAGTTTGAAGTAGTACTTGATGAAGTTAAAACCTAACATCTTGCAATACTAGATAGCAAACTCAGAAGCTTCTTCTTCCCCCGTCCCCTTTCAACTTTCTTTCTTCTTTTAACTTCTCCCCCCTTATTCCCACACATACTGACTACCAATTGCCAGCCCCAGAGTATGGAAAAAAACCCATACCTTTTTATGCGTGTATAGTGTGACTAGTGTTATAAATCTTTGAGAAGGACCACACTGGTGATCATGGAGAGGAGATTTCCTTGATCTCTAACTATTTAAGGGCTGAAAATATTAGAGCAATTATTCTCCCTTGAATTCATCTGTTTCCATAAAATCTCATTCGCTAAGCTCACCAGCACTTTACATTCTCTAAGGAAAGCAAAAGTTCATACCTAAATCATTTTATGAAGTATGACAGACAGGTCAATTTCCGAAAGTATAAGATTTCTAATAAAGTTTCTGTTCAGCTTTTTTCTTTGCTGTTTGTCTGTGAGACAACATGCCAATGGTGCGTCACACATATTGGGTACATGGAACCTAAACTTTCAATTTCTAATCTCAGTTCCAAATTAGTACTCAGACTTTAGTCACTTCTTTGGGAACCCAGTAGTGATTTAAACAAGTGCAACAGTGATATAGTTTCTAAAAATAGTTTCTCTTCCCTGTCCCTTCAGTTAAGGCATCCCTAGGGATTTCTGTGTCCTCAGGTCAAATTCATGAATGAATCTGTGGTTTACATTTTGATTGGCAGAGGAAATAAGAGGGTACAAGGCTATGATCCAAGAGAAATTAGGTTTCAAGGTAGCAGGACTAGTGGACCTACTTTCCATAGAAATTCCACAGCACACACTGAATTTCCTGAATACTTAGTTTGATTTCATTGACACTTTAAAATGACAAATATTTGTATTGACTTAACAATAGATATACATTATTCTGTCCATCTGATCAGGGAAATGTTCATGCTGAATATGTGTTATAGAAACATAAATTTAAATGGGCTAGTGGATACTCAATAAGAGAAAGTGTTGATATTAGTGTTAGATTCCATTTAAACCACAGAGACAGAAATATTTATTAAAGATCTATAGGCATTTTGTTTGTTTGTTTTGTTTTGTTTTATTCATTTTTACCATGAAGAAAAATGATGAGAGAGCCTGGAATCCATGCACAGCATTCAGTAACTGGGAAGTGTTAAATGAATAAGAACTGCTCATTTGAAAAGCACCTGGAGCTCTCCTTACCTGTAGAATTTTTCTGGATTGGAAGTTATCATAGGAAATATGAAGCTACATTCAGAAGTTGGAGAAAGAGCAAGTGCTGTTCCAATGTTGATTTTTTTCTGATGAAGGCCCTTTAACAAAAGGAAGGCCCACTACAGTAGACACTATAACCTTTGGGTCTATTTGGGTTTTTATTTCAAAGAGCATTTTAGTCATAGTTTATGACATCATATAATTTGAAAAACATGATAGTTATAGAAACTACACTCATTAAAAATGTTGAAATGACATCTCAGAAATGCCCTCAGTGGCTACAAAATACTGCCCATCCTCCCAGCTCCACCCAACCCCACATTGATAGAATTGAGATCACTAAGAGACTGAGCTGCCCTTGGACGCAACACCTTGTTCATATCAATGACAAAGGATGTGACAAATGAACTAAAAGCAGGCAGCCAAAAACTAATCCATAGTTTTGTCAAAAAGACTAGAAAGGCCCCATCTAGTATTTTAGAATTAAATTAGCCAATTCATGATCATCATTTTTCAATGAGTTTGAATTCAATGCCAGAACAGCCACATGTCTGATATCCAACATTTGTCAAGTACATGATAAACATGTTACTAAGTGAATAGAGAAAATGAGCTTCGTGAACAATGTAGGATACAGGTAGTGGATACAGAGGGCAACAACCGCAAAGGAAGGGAAGTTAAAGTATGGTAGATAGGATGGTAGAAGAGTCGGTCATAAGAAACACAGCAGGAAAAGGTGCACAGAAACTGCAGAGATCTCCAAGTCCTTCATGAAATATGCAGTCTTCTGTGCTGGTCACCTGATCTACTTGGTTCTTCATCACTCAGAGGAATTACTAGTCTCATAACCTAAAAATAAAAGTTAATATAACAAGTTGATGCCATTTTAATAAATAATACCAGGTACCATTTTCATTGATTCGTTCTATTTCTACTGAGATGGAAAAACCATAAAAATGGTCTTAAACATTAAAACATTCCTGTGAGCCCTGAGATAAAATGCCAAGAGTTATCTTTGACTGAACAAAAACAAAAACAAAATAGCTTATTTGTGGATAACTAACACCTTCTCAAGATAGGACACATTTCCTTAAATGCCAATCATATCATCCAGCCTCACTCATTGGCTTCTAAAAGACAGTTTTTTTTCAAAGTGTCTGAAACAAGGCAGGCTTGGAATAGAAGGCATATAATTTCTTTCAAAAAAAACATGGGGCAGTGACTCTATTCTATGTGTCTGGCCGCAAACTATAAAGACCATCCATTTAGCTATTTGCCTCTGGAATATCTCTCTTTAATATACAAAACAAAAAGTCAAGTGATAGACAGAGTATTTACATGCCTCCCTAATCTCATGAGAAATGGAACTAAAATATAATCCTGGAATAGGCAGTATACAAAGTAGAGAATGCAGAATACAATAATCATAGCTTTATGTAATGAGAGTAATACAGAGTTAATGAACTTTGTCAAAAACTCTAACATCATTTTAATACCTATGTTTCTAGTATAGTTCACAAAATTCTTAAAAATCCAGACTTACTAAGGCAAGTGAAACTTCTTGCTAACAAATCAAATTTCAAGGTAAGAGAAAAATCAGAATCTGTATGTACATGCCTAAAAATAACTTACTTTAATAGAAGTATTTTTAAAAATAGTGCATAGGAGATAGCTCTGTTCCTTCTCATTTCTCTGTGAATGAGTCATAACTTGTGGTTTTTTTGTTTGTTTGTTTGTTTGTTTTGGTTTTTTGTTTGTTTGGTTGGTTGGTTGTTTTTTGGGGGGTTTTGTTTTTGTTTTTGTTTTGTTTTGTTTTTCGAGACAGGTTTTCTCTGTGTAGCTTTGTGCCTTTTTCCTGGAACTCACTTAGTAGCCCAGGCTGGCCACAAACTCACAGAGATCCACCTGGCTCTGCCTCCCAAGTGCTGGGATTACAGGCATGAGCCACTACCGCCCAGCCATAACTTAAATTTTAATCACATTAAATGGAAAGAAGAAAATTCTAACTTGGATCACCTCTGAAATTTAAGGTTTTCTGGAACTAAACAGATGAGCTGAAGTTGAATGTGGAGGTGAGAATATCCTTAGAACTGGAGAGGGCATGAAACATTGACTCATGCTATCATGTTGCACTTTAAGAGCTTGCAATTGCAATATTTTGTAAATTGGTTGTTATTCTAAAGGTGAGTAAGTATCAATTTACTCATAAAGAAGAAAGGAAGAAAGGGTAAATGGGGAAGGGACAATAAAAAATGGAAGAAATAAGGCAGAGAGAAGGGAGGGAAAAGGAACATGGAGAAGGGACTCTGCCCTTACATTGGCATTTGTGTTAATACTATGTGTTTAATGAGCTTACTTTTTCAGTGAATTTCTCCCCATAACCTCATTTTCAATCTCACACAGTAATCTCAAGATGTGAACAAAGTAAATATGTTCTTTTTTCTCAAGGCTGTTTGTATAATTAGGTTAGTGCCATCAGATGTAACTTGAATCTAGCTTTCCTTGTCTATTTTTAAACATTCAATGGATCCCTAACATATAGCAGTCACCATGCTACAGCTGAAGATATTGCTAAATAAATTAATTTTCAAATAAGTCTACACTTTATCAATGTGAAGACATCTTCAAGGGTCATGAAGAACAAAAAACATGATCAGACAAAATCAGCACTCAATGAAGATTGAAATACAAATAATGTGAATTCTGCAACACAGTTGAGAATTAGAACACCACAAAAAAGCCTGGACACCCAACAAAAGTGCTTATTGAAAATATGCTTGAGTAAAGCCTTAAAGTGTCACAGAACTCCTCAAAGTGGAAAATAAGGACAATCCTGGCAGTAGGAAAGGATATACAAATTCATGGAAGTGTGAATGTGGTGGTTTAAATAAAAATGGCCTCCAGGTATCCCACCACAGGTAGTGGGCTCCAAAAATCCAACTCATGCACCAGGGATGGATCCTGGTCCTACTGCCAGGGGGGCCCTTAAGCAGATCAAGCTGCACAACTGTCTCGCTTACACAGAGGGCCTTAGTCCAGTCATGGAGGCTCCACAGGTGTTGGTCTAAAGTTCATGAGTTCCTACTAGTTTGATTTGGTCATCTCTGTAGGTTTCCCTATCATGATCATGATGCCTCTTGCTCATAGAATCTCTCTTCTTTCTCTTCAGCTGGACTCCTGGAGCTCAGCCTGGTGTTTGTGGATTTCAGCATCTGCTTCCACCAGGCTCTGCTGACTCCCCATTGGAGGCCCCACCTTCTTGTAGGAGGGAATTGGAGGGGATAGGTGGTAGAAAGCTGAAGAGGTGGGATGAGGGAGGAAGGGGATCTGTGATTGGTATGTAAAATGAATTAAAAATTCTAATTAAAGAAAAAAGAATGGCCTCACATAAGCTCATATATTTGAATGCTTGGTGAGCAGGGAGCGGCACTGTTTGAAAGGATTAAGAAGTAAGCCCTTGTTAGAGAAAATACGGCCTTATTAGAAGAAGAGTGTCACAGGGGTGGGCTTTGGTCTTTCAAATGCTCAATCCAGGCCCAGTGACTTTTTCTCTTTCTGCTGCTTGAAGATCCAGATGTAGAATTCTCAGCTCCTTCTACACGCCATGTCTGCCTGACTGATATGAAGTTTCCTGCCATATCAATAATGGACTAAACTTCTGAAACTGTGAGCCAGCCCCAATTAAATGCTTTCCTTTACAAAAGTTGCCATGACCAAGGTGTTTCTTCACAGAAATAGAATACTGACTAATACAAAATTTGGTATCCAGGAGTGAGGTATTCCTGTGATAAGCCTGTCTATGCTGTTTACTGGCAGAATGTAAACTTTGGGACTTTAGATTAGGAAGCATTTGAATGAATTAAGTGTGACTTAACAGGACATAGAGTAGAAGCATGGAAAACAGTACTGAAGATGATTTGAACTATAGGGGCCTAGCTCAAGCAGTTTAAGGGGAGTAGAATATTATTAAGTTGGCTTAAAGACCATTCATGTAATATTTTGGTGAAGAATGTGGTTGTTTTCTCCACTTGTCTAAAAGAAAATCTGAGGCTAAACTGAAGAGTTTGGGATTAATACTGTTAGTAGAGGAGATTTCAAGACAGCTTAGTATTTACTATGTTTCTTGGTTATTAGTGGCCATGCTTATGCAGATCTATAATGAAAAGGAGCAATCTAAGAAAGGAAAAATACAAAATGTACAATTTGAGAAGAAAAGAAGCAGAGGGACATATAATAGAGCTGAGTTCAGTACTCAAGGAGATAAAAAGTTTAAAGAAAAACCTGATCCTAAATGAAATAAAGAGAGTGGTTCCCTCAGGACAAAAACCTACCAACTAAAGTTCTAACTTGTGTAAAGGAATTAAAGAAAAGCTTAGGGCCAGCTGTGGTGGTGCTCACCTTTAATCCAAGCACCTGAGAGCCAGAGTCAAGTGGATCTCTGAGTTCAAGCCAGCCTAGTCTACAGAGCAAGCCCCAGGACACCCAAGCTTAGGCAGTCAAGTTAACCACCAAAAACAGAAAACTGATGTACATGTAATTGAATAAGGGGGCCATGTTCCAGCTCCAGCAAGCAGCAGAACTTGGAAACTTTGGTCACATAGTTCTGGCTTTAGAGTCAAGGATACAAGGAAGGTATTATAGAATCTCCCTCCATGACTGAGGAAAGCCTTTGAGGCCAGGAATGCATCAGGGGTATTCCTGCACGGAGGCCTAGAGAGGCTTTTGTGTGAAGCTGTGAAGGTGAAACCTGGATTGCCTTGTAGAACCCAAGATGTTGGAGATGCCAGAGCAATGGGATACCTGCCAAGGAGAACTAAAGGAGAGGTGTGGAAACAGCGCAGGAGAGAGAAATGTGTTGATGTCAGCAAAACTGAAAAGAGTTGGAGATCTGAAGAGCACTTTGACATCAAACATGGAAATGCAGAATTTGGAGTTTGCCCTGCTGGTTTCCATTCTTGCTTTGGCCCAGTATTTCCTCATTATGTTCCCTTTCATACATTTTTGGAATGGTAGTATATATCTTGTGCCATTGTATATTGGAAGTATGTGATTTTTTTATTATTATTTTGATTTTACAGGGGGTTACTGTTAAGAAATTGTCTTGAGTCTCAGAAGAGACTTGGAACTTTGGACTATTAAATAGCATTGAGACTGCATAGACTATGGGGACTTTGAAATTGGACTGAATGTATTTTTGCATTATGATATGACTACAAGCCTATGGGGGTCATGGAATGGAATAGGATTGGCTGAATAACAGTGTGGTGGTATTGTGTTCCCCAAAGTATTGTGCACCCTAATAAACTTATCTAGGGTCAGAGAACAGAACAGCCACTAGATACAGAGGCCAGAAAATGTTGGCACACATGCCTTTAATCCTATCATTTGGGAGGCAGAGATCCATTCGGATCTCTGTGAGTTTAAACTCACACTGGAAACAGCCAGGCATGGTGACTCACACCTTTAATCCCAGGAAGTGAGCCTTTAATCCCAGAAAGTGATGGCAGAAAGCAGAAAGGTATATAAGGCGTGAAAACCAGGAAGCCTGGTTAAGCTTTTAGGCTTTGGAGCAGCACAGTTCAGCTGAGCGGCATCCAGTCTGAGGAAAAAGGATCAGCTGAGGAATTGGCAAGGTGAGGTGGCTGTGGCTTGTTCTGCTTATCTGATCTTTCAGCATTCACCCCAATACCCAGCTCCAGATTTGTTTTTATTAATAAGAACTTTTAAGATTCATGCTACATAACAGTTGCCCCGCATAAGCCCATGTATTTGAAGGCTTGGTCAGCAGTGAGTGGTACTGTTTGAATGGATTAAGAAATGTGGCCTTGTTAGAGGAAGTGAGTTTGTCAGTGGAGATAGGCTTTGGGGTCTCAAATGCTCAAGCCAGGCCCAGTGGATTTTTTTCTCTTCCTGCTACATGAGGATCTGGATGTAGAATTCTCAGCTTCTTCCACACCATGTTTGCTTGCATGCTGCCATACTGATTATGGACTAACACTCTGAAACTATAAGCCAGCTCCAATTAAATGCTTTCCTTTATAAGAGCTGTCGTGGTCATGGTGTCTCTTCACAGCAACAGAACACTGATACATGAAAATAAGTTGTTCATGGAGAGGTACATGGGAAATGGTGTGCTTTCATAGCACACTCTGTGTCTTCTCAGATCCACCATCACTGCAGTTACAGAGGTGATGAAAGTCTGAAATGAACTAATGAACTTGCAGGTCAAAAGTCATGTGTAATCAACAACCCTTTAGTGGATACCTGGTTAGATTAACTTTGTGATTCGAATGTAAAATTAGAACAGTATCCCACAGGCTTTGCATTGAACATTTGGCTCCCAGGTAGTTGGCACTATTTTAAATAATAGCGGAAAGTTTAAAAGGTAAGATCTAACTGAAAGAAGGCAGTCACTGGTAGAGAACTTTTGAAGGTCACAACAGATCTCTGTGCCCTTCTGCTTTGACTCCAGCCCATCACTGGGTGAGTATCCTCTAACATGTGCTCCTGAGGCCATGAGCTCAGCATCACCAAGGACCCAGAAGAAATAGATCTAAGGACTATGAACCTCCAAAACTGAGCTAAAAGAAACCCTTCCACACAAATAATTCATTCCAGGTTTGCTGTCACAATGGCACAGTTTGACTAAGTACATTGCTGTCCCTTCTCGTGATGCACAAGTCTAACACAGGTAATTTTCCCTCTGGACTTACAGGACAAACATGTTTTGTTGGTTTGGGTTTTGGTTGAGTTTCAAGTGAGATCACGCACTTGCATAAAACATTTATCAAATTACTTTTTGTCAGTAAAAACTCAGGAGTTAGATATTGGGGTAAGAGCCTGGTTGATTGGAGAAGCAGCATAGAAGCGACCAGTGACATCTCTCTCTCCTTCCTTGATTCAATAGGCTGAGCCTTTCTCTAAGCTCCTCCCTACTACTTCCTGTGGCTCTCTATATGTCCTGGGTCCTCCAAAACCTCTATGGCTAATTTAGGTCAGCTACTAGCTAGCTCCACCTTCTAATTCAAGAAAAATTTTATTGTCAGTTGCAGGAATGTCACAGTGTGATCAAAATATTCCACAAAATTTGCAAGTAATTTCTTGTGTATAAAATAAAGATATGGAGTACACCTTTGGGGGGATAGAATAGTCCAGGCAGTGTGAGAAGGACCCAGAGACAACATAGAACAGTGAATCTGTCCTACACATTGAGCTGATTCTTGGCAGGAGATGGGGGAGTGGGATAGTGAGTTGATTTATCTCATTATTTCCTTTTGTTTCCTTTATACACAGTTTCTCCCCCCAATCTTTCACACAGCTGGCTTCTCTTGTTAAATGAGTTACATTTTTTCCTACAGGATGTTCATTCGGGGCCTCCAGCTCATCCTGCATGTATGTCCTGGAAGGTCCTGCAGAACCTTCCCCAACCCACCCTGCTCAGAGAGTCTCTGAACAAATGAAAATCACCAAAACATCCAGGTCCAGATTCTAGGGGGCTATTGCATCCTCCTTCCCTGAAGCTGCCAGCCTCCCAAGTCCCCACCTAAAGCCAAATGCTCAGCTTTTGACCACATGTGGGCACAAACCCAGCTTTGGTGGACACATCATGACCCCTCACGTACAATCTATAAAACTTTCCTGCCCTGGCCTGGGTGTAACTTCTCTGCCCTTGATCTCTGGGACCCATGAACCTGCCCAGGGCTTGCTTTGCTCAATATACCCGTTGTTATACTTTTTCAATTTGGCTTGATGTGGCTTATTATGTTGGCATAGAAACTTATTATGGGATGGGGGGACAAAAAAAACCCTATTACAAGTTTGGAATGATTCATACTTATTTACTTATGCAACAAATATTTGTTTTGTGTTTTGGAAAGGCCAAGTATTGGCCCAGGCCATGGTAATGTAAACAGTGATGAAAATTAGACAGTGTAATTATAATAATAAATATCATGTTAGAATAAATGAATGATAATCAGTGGGAATGGAGAAGATGAATAGGATAGGGAGTGAATGAAAAAGAAATGCATTTTTAAACAGGGGTTTTATGTTGGACTTCAGGAGAGAAAAGAATTTGAATGGTGCTCCTTGTAGAAGACAGCTATGCTGTAGCTGCTGAGGGATAGTGGGAGCTTCTGATGATGGCTCATAGTCATTCCTGGATAATAATTACAAGGAATTCAATTATGCCAATAGCTAGCAGGCTTTAGGCAAGATGTAGAGACACAAAGGAGAATTAAGTGGTACCACAACTTCACTTCAGCCTCATCTAAGTCTGAGATAAGGATCAGCCTAACCTGGGCTCCTGGACCATGGAAATGAGATACCACAAGCTAGTGTGTCCAACTGCTCATTGTAATCTATAGAAATCTCTTATCCAGTAACAGGAAACTAATGCATGGTGTTTTCTTCTTTGTTAACAAAAACTCAAATAACTTTTAAAAATGTAAAATAGCAAAGGTGAAAGTGAGGCATGCCATACCCAGGCCTCTGCAGTTCCCAGAGAGAGAACTGAGGACTCCAGTGTCACATGAGAGGTAACCCAAATCAATCATAGGAAAATCCATACCTGTTAGCATTTTCTTCCTTTCTCATTCCAGTGTGTGCATATTAAATGTCCATAGTATCAATCAGATCATACTACACACATTGGAGTTCACTGGCCGCTTTCTCTGAAGCTTTTAAGTCTCACTGTCTAAAAAGAAATCTCAATGAAAATTAGGAAAGAGTTAGAGCCAAATGAAATAAAAGATTCAGCCTTAGCAAACTGTGTGCCCTTCTTGCTATGATGCTGTCCCAAGGTTAATTGGTAGCCTCATAAGTACATTTTAAATAGAGTAAAACCAGAAAAAAATCTTTCTTAATTATAGGCATAGGTGTGAGTGCAGTATGAAAAATAAGCGCAGCAAGAAATAAAATGAAGCAAAGAACCTACCTACCAAAAAATTAACAACACCGGGGTAAGCTACTTGATAGGAGAAATGGCAAAGAAATTAGCATCCACAATGCAAAAGAAGTACATGTCAGGATCTTAAAGATAATGAAATAAGAACACAACTCTATACAAAAAACTACAGAAACTGAGTGAAGCTGGGAACAGGAGAGGTGGCTTTCCAGGGAAGAGCACAATGCATTGGTTGTCTAGTGCCAACCTAATCCGAAAACATATATACAGTATGCAGAATGAACAGTTACATTTAGGAATATATATGCATATACAAATGCATATATGCATGCAGTAACAATTAGTGAAGACAAAGAAATGAATTTGAAGGAGAGCAGGGATGGGAATATAGGAAAGTTTAGAGGGAGGGAAGAGAGGGGATAAATGTAATTAAATTATAATCTCAAAAATTAGAAGAACATGAGAAGTTTTCTAATCAGCTCAGATAAATTGACCAGTAAATTAATCCAGATATTCAAAGGAGATACAATTGCAGTTGCATAGCCAAATGTTCATGGGATAGAAAAATGCTTCGACTAGTGTATAACATCACACACTCAACTTGATTTAATTCCTGGAAAGATAGAACAAAAGACAAAAATTCTCATCTAAACTCTCTAATAATCATAGCTTTTTTTCTTCATGAAGTCCATAGTATTTGAAAGTTAAGTCAGACATATAAATACAGATGACATAACAGCAATTTGAATTTACTTGATCTTCAAGGTTACTGCACTGGAAATACGTTAGGGTTAACACAATTGGAAATCATTCAATATGATTCATCTTGATAATAGAATAAAATGGAAACAATATAAAATATTCTTGATAGATATACAAAATCTATTTCCTAATATTCATTAGTAAATGTGTTTATGTATATATACATGTGTGTTGTGCAGCAGCTCTTCTATGTTCAAGTCTGTATAAAACAAATCCCTAGTAACTGTGTCTTCACTGAATAGGCAAACAGATCAAGTAAATGGGATTAAAGTCCCAAAACAGACCCTCACTTAGGACACCAATCATAGTAACATGGTGATGAAGAAGACCTGACCTTCCTACATGACAGAGCAGTTTGCTTCTGCTGTAGTGGAGCTTCTCTTTGGTGAATAACTTTTTCAGAATACTTGCAGAATCACATGAAGACCCTTAAGGTACAACATAATCAGTCCCTTCTCTAAAAATCACATCCCATATATCATGAGCTAAAATGGGAAATTCCAAGCAAGACTAAAACCTCAAGATTAAGGTACCATAATCATAGCAAAACATCTTCATGACACTGGAGTGTGCAAACATCTTCAAGGGATATAAAAATCACAACTATAAAATAAAAGATTGATGTATTGGACTTCATTAAAATTAACACCATCTGTTCATAAAGAAAGTAAGTGACGATGTTTCTGAGTATAATATGTATATATTAACATATACATAGTTGTAACGTTTATATATAAATGTGAGAAAACTGAAACCTTTTTACCCTATTGGTGTGAACAGAAAATGATACAAACATTTTGAACAGCCAAATGAATGTTCTTCAAAAAATAAAAATTAGACCTACAATGTGATCCAAAATTTCTACGTCTGGGAATATATCAAATACTTGAATTCAGGATCTCAGATAAATATCTGTAACCCTATGCTCCTGGAAAACTTATTTATCATAGAAAAGATATGGAAACAACTCAAGTGGTTATCAACAGATGTATGGATTTAAAAATATGATCTGTGTGTATAAGGGAATATTATTTAGCCTTAAAATGTAAAGGAGTTCTTCCATGTGCAACATTGGTGAATGCAGAGTTACTATGTTAAATGGGATAATGACAGAAACACAAATGCTGAATGACTCATTTTATGAGGAATCTAGAATAGTCAAATTCATAAAATCAAATTATAGAGTCAGTTTCCAGGCCTACGTCGAGGGTAACTGATGAACAAGTGTACAGTGTGAGCAGTAGAGGCCTAGCAAAAGAGGAGGGAGAGAAGAGGTCTGAGTTACTCACCAACTAAGTAGACCACATGGCAGAGGCACTTAGTGGCTGTACTAGGGAGGGGCTTTTAGGAAAAAAAGTGTATTATCTCACCAGGCAGATAATTATTACTACCATCTCCTTACCACATCTTCACACAGATCATATTCCTGTAGGGTAGGATCCTGGTCAGTGATTGACAAGCCCTGCTGGATTACTCTTAAAGAAGGTATATCATTTATCAGCCAAGAGCCAGAGATGATTCATTCCTTTAACCAAGAGGCCTAAGCAGAGGCAGTTGTGACATTTTCCTTTCTAGTGTTATCACGGTAAAAGGAGCTATGGTCCAAAACCACACCACAAGGAAGGGGTCCATCCACAATGGCCTCCAAAATTACTCATCCCTATATAGCTACTTAACATTCACCTCTCAAGAGTTGAAACCCTAAAATAATTAGGAAGATGGGCTGGAATTGGGGACAAGTTACATCTTATTTCCATTATGAAAATCCAGAGATTCAGTTGCAAAGTTCTTTACCATCAGAGATTTGGGAAACTGGGATTTTGGCCATTCGCTCAGGCATGCCTTCCAAGAAGGATGCTCTTGTTTTGGGATAATCATTTTGTATAGTTTGAAGATGTGTCTCTGTTTCACCTCACCTGCCTAAGGTATCTTCTGATTGGTTTAATAAAGAGCTGAATGGCCAATAGCTAGGCAGGAGAGGATAGGTGGGACTTCCAGGCAGAGTTAGAAACTCTGGGAAAGAATCTGAGGTGAGAGAGTAACCAGCCATCCACAGAGGAAGTCAGATGAATGATATTGAGGAAAGGTAACAAGCCATGTGGCAGAACTTAGATTAATATAAATTTGTTAATTTACATTTTAAGAGCTAGTTGGGAACAAGCCTAAGCTAAGGCCAAGTTTTTATAATTAATGAAAAGTCTCCGTGTCATTATTCAAGAGCTAGTGGTCCAAAGAAAGACCTGTTATATTCCTGTAAAGGAGAGATAATGAGAAATCAGGCTTCCTCTCTGACATTCTTTGCCTCTGGGCATGACAGAACCCAGAACATTTTCAGCTTCTCATCAAGGAAATAAAGAAGTGTTTTCCTTCAGGGTCTCTAAAACCACCTCACTAATTTCTATCCCCTGTCCTTATCAGTGTTGTAATATGAGCTCCAATGGGCTTGGCCAACCTCCTCATAAGCCACAGAGCCTCTGCCTTGGGCTGTCTTCATCCCTTGCCCAAAGTTTCATTGGAAGGTTTCTAGTTTTTCTGATAATGTGGTCCCCAAATGGAAACCCCCAGAATGTTTAGTAATAGCACCAAGGCTGGCCAAACCAGAGCAAACTGCCACTGAGCCTTCTTGGAAATCTGGATCTTTAGTGAGTAAGTGGGTGACCTGAAGACTTCCCTGCACAGCCCTGTGAAACCAGAGTGTCCTGGTGACTATTCTCAAGACTATGTCTTTCTCATGACATTTCCAAACATCCTGAGGTCTCCATTGAAGCCTAGACTTCACTCACCCTTTGGCCTCATGTTTACCCTATAAGTCCTTCCCTAGGAAATATGACCCTGCTTTGGATTTTCAGTGCCTTTTAAAAAAATCTAGATGGAAACCTCTATGAACATGTAATCTTGTATTCTTCATATCTGCAAGACCAACTTCATATGGGTGACATTACTAGAACAGTACATATACTGTGCTGTGGGAACTATGAATTCAGTTTGTTATCTTAATATTTTGCATTTACACATATTCATATATGTTACTTTAAAATATTAAAACACACATGAGTCAATGTGGAAAAAATTCAACTCATGAGATTTTTTTTAGTACCACACCCACAAGTGAAAATTATAGCAATCCACAGAAATACTGAAAAATTCTCATGATAAGCATCAGAAAAAGATATACTTGACTGACATAAACTAATTACAAATTAGGACAGCACAATTTTGATATTAAATTTTGTAGAAATTTAACCTTAAATTTTTACTTTTAGAAAATTATTCCTTCATAGAAATTGAGTACAAATGATTTGCTTTGTTCAAATTAACCATTATAATATGAGAATACAATCTTAAATTATTTTGTTGCTGTTATTTGGACTGATTTCCTTACCTTTGATGATGTGCTGTTCTAGGCTATGCTGTGGGATGTTCTGTATGTCAAATGTATTGCTCTGATTGGTTAAAATATATAAAGTGCTGACTGGACAGTAGCCAGGCAGGAAGCACAGGGTAGGCAGGACAAGGAAGAGGAGAAGGTGGGTAAGTGAAGGCTGAGGGGAGACTCTGCCAGCCACCACCATGAGAGAAAAGACATAAGGTACTCGTAAGCCACGAGCCATGTGGCAAAGTACAGATTAATAGAAATGGGCTAAATATAAGAGTAAGAGCTAGACAATGGTAGGCCTGAGCTAATGGCCAAGCAGTTTAAATAATATGAATGTCTGTGTGTTTATTTTGTAAGTGGGTTGTTGGACTAATAGGGCTTGGCAGGGGCTGGAGAGAAGCTCTCCAACTACAAGGCTACGTTCTTTAAGTAGTTAGATTTAAATACACATATTAGTGGGTTGTTTTTGTTTTTTGTATAAGGAATTAATAAATATTAGCCCTATTTCAGGGCTACTATTTGGAAAGCAATAACTGACAGCTTCTAGCTCTAAAGGGATACATCAAAACCATATATTGACAACTGGGCTTTAATTTATGAGCCTGGAAGCACTTCTGTGGAACACTGCCCACCCATGACTTACGTTTGAGAGTGAATCATACAGGAAGGAAGGAGTTTAAGAGCAATAAAGTTCTGTTTCCTCTGCACCCCTTTCACCTGCAAAGGTGAGTTATTTAGTGTCTTCTTTAATCTATGTTTGGCCCCACTTGCCTGATTGACTGATGCTCGAATCTGTGCTCCTTCACATGTCTTTGTCTTGTCCTTATGAGAAGATCACAAGAGCACAGTTTGTCTTCAAGAACTATCTGCAACTATCTATCTGGTCTACCTGGGACTGCCATGAGAAGAGAAAGGCCACAGTCCAAATCTTTAATACAGCTTAGCAAAAGATACTGTGGTTTGCACCAGGAAATTCATCCATGTGTCTCATCGCCATAATAACTGGAATAAACAAGGGTAGGTCAGACTTTACAAGATCCTAAAGATGACTTTCTTCTGGCTATAACCTCATTGAAATATAAAACACACCATCATTCTGTGATGGACATTTTTTTCTGATCTAGCATCTTCAATCTTACTGTTCCTGTGATTTTCCCCCCATTTCAAACCTTAGAATTTATCTTCTGTTCATTAATGTTTGAAAATTATGCAACTAAGCTATCAAATTTCATTTTTTGTGTGTATGTGTGTGTGTTTCTTTGTCTCCATCTCTCCCTGTGTCTATTTGTCTGTGTCTGTGTCTTAGTGTGTTGACAAGTGCAGGTACACATCTGCGACAGAGTGGGTGTGGATATTAGGTGTTTTTTCCACCTTCTAGCTTATTTGAGATGGGTCTTTTTGATATTCACCTCAGCAAACATCTAGATATCTGTCCTAGGAGCAACTAAGAATTCTCCTGTCTTCATCTCCTATTTTGCTAAAGGAGTGCTGGGATTGCAGATGCTTACCACCAAGCTGGGCACCCATGGGTTCTGGGGATTGGAGCCCAGGTCTTCATGTTTGCACAGCAAGTATGTTATGCAGCCATCTCCTTGGTCCCATATTCCAATATCTGTCCTAATCGTTCTCATTGAAGTGTCAGATGTATTTTTCATGCCCCCTTTCTTTTGGAAATGTTCTTCCCTATACCATGTAAAATACATGATGGTTATCCTCCCCTTAGTGTCCTTCTTTCTTGTGGCTCCCTCCTCTGAACAGTCTCCATTCTTCCTTCCTTCTTATTTTAATTTACAAGAACAGGCTTACTCTTTCAGCTTCCCTACTATATTTCCCTACTCTTTAAAGAAACTCAGTTTACCATGGATTACACTGGACAACACCTCTGCATTTCTGGCCTCTTTTCTGTGCAATTCACCAAAATCCCTATATACACTCCAAGTTGGTTGCCATACATTCCAATGTCTTTTCTTCAGAACATGTTCCTGCATTAAAGCTTCCAGTCATAATTATCTCCATATTTTCATAGAGTTTAACTGAAGCATGATCATTAGTTCTTTTTCAGAATATATTAACTATAATGAGTTTAATTTTGACATTTCCATATATACATATTTTTATTATATTCACTTTTCTTTAATAACCCTTGTAAATCTCTTTCTCCTGCTCAACATATTCCCCTTTGACATCTCTAGTCAGTCCCCATTTATTTTTACACATTTCTTTTCCTCTAAACTCTACAGTCTGAAAGAAAAGAAAGGGCACTTTTCTTTCGGCATCTGGCTTCTCTCTAATAACATGATATCCAGTTCCATCCATGTTCCTGCAAGTGACAGGATTCCATTCTTCCTTGTGGATGAATAAAATCTCACTATATGCATATACTACATCTTCTTCATCCATTCATTGATGATGAGCCTTCTGGTTGATTCTTCAACTCAGTAACTGGTTCCAGTGAAGATAAACAGGTATACTGATATCTCTATTGTATGTTGGTTTAGATGCCTTATGCATAGAGGTAGTATAGCTGATGATATAGTAAGTAGTTCTACATTTAACACTTGAGGAGTCACCGTACTGATTTCTTCTGAGACTGAATTAGTTTATATTCTTACCAATCACATGCAAGGGTTTCTTTTCCCATGGTTCTTGCAGGTTATTCTGCTATGTTTTCATAACAAGCATGCTGACTGCAGTGAGATGTAGCTTTTATTTACATTTATTTTATGGATAAAGATACTGAACTTTTTTCATGTATTTCTTTTAATTAATTTATTATATTTGTGTTTTAATTTTACACATCAGCCATGGGTTTCCCTGTCCTCCTCCCTCCCGTACCCACTCCCACCTTTCCCTCCAGCCCCTCCACTCCATTCCCATTTCCTCCAGGGCCAAGACTCCCCTGGGGATTCATTTAAACCTGGTGGATTCAGTACAGGCAGGTCCAGTCCCCTCCTTCCAGGATGAGCAAAGTGTCCCTGTGTAAGCCCAAGGTTCCAAACAGCCAGCTCATGCACTAAGGACAGGTCCTGGTCCCACAGCCTGGGTGCCTCCCAAACAGTTCAAGCTATTCAGTTGTCTCACTTATCCAGAGGGCCTGCTCCAGCTGGGGGCTCCACAGCCACTGGTTCATAATTCATGTGCTTCCATTCGTTTGGCTATTTGTCCCTGTGCTTTTTCCAATCTTAGTCTCAACAATGAACACACTTACAGTCCCTCTTCTTTCTCAACAATTGGACTCCTGGAACTCTACCTGGGGCCTGGCTGAGGATCTCTGCATCCACTTCCATCAGTTATTGGATGAGAGTTCCAGCACGACCATTAGGGTGTTTGGCCATCTGATCACCAGACTGGGTCAGATCAGGCTTTCTCTCAACCATTGCCAGCAGTCTATAGAGGATGTATCATTGTGGATTGTTGGGGACCTCTCCAGCACTCTGCCTATTCTTATTCTCATGTGGTCATCATTTACCATGGTCTGTTATTCCTCATTCTCCCTTTCTGTTCTTGATACATCTGGGATCTCCTGCTCCCCTAAGCTTTCTTTCCCTCAAATCTTGCCCTTCATCACTCCCACTGTCGTCCAGGTTGTTCATGTAGATCTCATCCATTTCTCTGTCATTGGGCGATCCCTGTGTCTTTCCTAGGGTCCCATTTTCTAGGTAGCCTCCCTGGAGTTGTGTAGTAGTCTTGTCATCTTTGTTTTACATCTAGTATCCTCCTATGAGTGAGTACATACCATATCCATCCTTTTGAGTCTGGGGTACCTCACTCAGGATGATTTTTTCTAGATCCATCCATTTGCCTGCAAACCTCATGATGTCATTGTTTTTCTTTGCTGAGTAGTACTCCATTGTGTATATGTACCATATTTTCTTTATCCATTCTTCAGTTGAAGGGCATCTAGGTTGTTTCCAGGTTCTGGCTATTACAAACAAAGCTGATATGAAGATAGCTGAGCAAATGCCCTTGTGGTATGATTGAGCATTCCTTGGGTATATGCCCAAGAGTGCTACAGCTGGGTTTTGGGGGAGATGGATTCCCAATTTTCTAAGGAAGCACCATATCGATTTCCAAAGTGGCTGTACAAGCTTGCATTCCCACCAGCAGTGGAGGAGAGTTCCCCTTGCTCCACATCCTCTCCAGCATAAGCTGTCTTCTGTGTTTTTGATCTTAGCCATTCTGACAGGTATAAGGTGGTATCTCAGAGTCGTTTTGATTTGCATTTCCCAGATAATTAGGGATGTTGAGCAATTTCTTAAATGTCTTTCAGCCATTTGAACTTCCTCTGTTGAGAATTCTCTTTTTAGTTCTATAGCCCATTTCTTAATTGGACTGTTGGGCATTTTGATGTCTAATTTCTTGAGTTCTTTATATATTCTGGATATCATCCCTCTGTCAGATGTGGGGTTGGTGAAGACCTTTTCCCATTCTGTAGGCTGTCACTTTGTGTTGTTGACCATGTCCTTTGCTCTACAAAAGCTTCTCAGTTTCAACAGGTCCCATTGACTGATTGTTTCTCTCAGTGTCTGTGCTACTAATGTACAATGGAAAAAAGAAGGCATCTTCAACAAATGGTGCTTTCATAACTGGATGTCAATGTGTAGAAGGCTGCAAATAGATCCATATCTGTCACCATGCACAAAACTTAAGTCCAAATGGATCAACTATCTCAACATAAATCCAGTTACTCTGAACCTGATAGAAGAGAAAGTAGGAAGTAGTCTTGAATGCATTTGCACTGGAGAGCGCTCTCTAAATATAACACCAGTAGCACAGACACTGAGAGAAACAATCATGTATTTCTTACCACCTTCACTCCCTTCTTTGAAAAAGTTCTGTTTAGATCAATTCATTATTGACTGAATTCATTATTTGATCTTTGTTATGTTTAATTTTTGAGTCCTTGTTTATGTTGGACAGATGTCCAACTGTTGAATAAACAGCAGGCAAATATCCTTTCTCTTCTCCTTACTGCCTTCTCACTCTGTTCACTGTTTTGTGTACTTCCATTTGGAAATTCTTAATATGATTTCCTAGCTATTATAATGTAAATGAAATTGGGAAATTATATCATTGTGTTGTTTGAGCTCACTGAGAAGCTGACTCTAAAATGGAGGTACCATCCACCCCCTACTTAAGACTGAAGCATGTTTCTCTCAAAGTGTCCTCCCAGGTCAGAGGATGGGCTGATGCTCTAACTTGATGAAAGGGAGGGAAACCCCAAGAGTGAGAACATGTCACATCTGAGAACAGCTAGAAAGTATACCATTTCCAATATATGTTACTATTATTTATCTCACCTTCCAAAGGCTGCAGTAAGAAAGGAAAGCAGGAAGTTCAGGCTGGGAAGTTCTCCCATGCAGAGAATGCTCATTCAGGAGTTGCAACTGACTGCCTCAACTCCCCAGCCAGTTTCTGCTGGATGTGATGAGCACCCATTTGATGGCATTCTCTTTGACTGTGCTACCTGTTCTTTCACTTGACAGCCTCACTTGAAGAGACAGTCTGCTGGGAACTCCAGTTGCCTGCTTTCTTCAGTGAGTTTCTGCTGGATGTTACTGATGATTCTCTCTCTCTCTCTCTCTCTCTCTCTCTCTCTCTCTCTCTCTCTCTCTCTTTCTGTGTGTGTGTGTGTGTGTGTGTGTGTGTGTGTGTGTGTGCTTATTAATAAATTCACTTATTCAATACTGAAAGTATGGCTATTGTTATACATCATTCTCTAGACAGTAAATAACAGTTATTGATGTTCCATTTATGAAATTATTGACCAATCCTACATAGTGAAGATACATAGGATCTTCAAAGCTTTGGGTCTTACATTAAGATATATTTTTTAATTGAAATGGATGAGAAACAGGAAATTATCTTCATTCTTCTGCAATGGATATCTAGCTTTCCTAACACTACTTATATATTGAAGAGACTATTTTTGTTCCATTGCATGCTGTTTGCACCTTTATCCAGAATCAGATGGCTGTAGCTTTGTGGGCTTATTTCTGGGTCCTCCATGCTATTCCATCAGTTTACATGCCTATGTTTGTACAAGTGCCATGCTGGTTCTGTTACTATGGACCCATAATATAAGTTGGAGTCAGGCATACCTGGGATACCTCCAGCATTGCTATTGTTTCTTATGATTTTTTGGAACATTTGGAGTTTCCATAAGCATTTCAGGAATTTTTCTTTCTGCAAAGAATGGCATTGGAATCTTGATAGAAACAGCATTGAATCATTTTTAGTAACATGTCCATTTAACCATGTTAATTCTGTTGATCTATAAACATAGAAATATTTCCATATTCTGATGTTTTCATTAATTTCTTATTTTAGTGTTTTATAGTTCATGGTAGAAGTCTTTAACATCTTTGATTACATTTATGCATAGCTATTCTACTCTTCATTTGTTTTTAATTTAATCCTTGTTATACCTAACAGGTTCATACAAACTGGAATTGCTATGTCTTCCTGGGGAGCAAACTAAATCTGTCATAATGTAGTAACCCATTTTGGGCCCAAAACCTTCCTTTAAAATCTGTTTTTCCTCTGAGAAACACAGATAGACTCTTTTTAGCACAACTTCTTTCATGCCATATCATAAATGACATATGACTACTTCTGCATTTTGGTGTCTTTACATTTTTGGTTTTGGCTTGTAAAAGTCCTATAGCTAAAACTGGGATTTTAAATTTCCACATGCCAATTCCAGTTTTATGAAAGAAATACTTACTCTCCAAATGTTTATTGGGATTATTAATAACACAGAATTATTCAGGAAGAGAACCGAAATATGTAGATCAGATTGGCCTATAGGTATATCTATGGATAGTTGTCCTGCTTGTTCACTGATGTAAGAGGAACCAACACTTTGTGGGTAATGTTTTCTCTAGGCAGCTGGTTCTGAACTGTATAAGAGAGCTACCTGAGCATCAGCCTGCCTAGCAGCTAACAAGCCCCCATGGTTTCGACAATACTCTCTGGCTATGAAGTGAGTTCCTTGGCCGGAGATAATACTGTATAGGGTAACAAGCAGTCCTGCCTTCAAGTTCCTGCTTTAAATTCCTGCCTTGAACACCCTCAATGATGGACTGCGATGAACAGTGTAAGTCAAATAAACCATTTTCACGCAAAGTTACTTCTGGTCAGAATATTTGTCACAGCAACAGACATGGAACTAGTGCAGCTATATTGGCTGTGTCCTCTTAGTTTGTGCTTTTTATTATTATTCTTGCTCTTGTGTGAGTTTTTTCCTTGTTTCTGGAGCAACTCTCTGAGATCTTTCTTACTAGTGTTTAGATGCTGCGTTATGGAGATTCTGAGTTATATCCATAATATTACACATCTAACTTAAAAACATTAAATACTATGAGGGTATTTCTCTTCTCAACTAACATGACCTTATAATGCACAGTTACTCCAAATTACGTGGAATCATTATCTAAAACTGTCTTATTTTATTCCTGAAATTACACATAAATATTATTTTATGAAACTTGGATGTTTGCATGTTTGCTTACATGTTTACCAACCAATTCATTCGCTCACCACTTTTTTTGTTTGTTTGTTTGATTTTGTTTTTGTTGTTTTTTTGTGGTTTTTTTTGGTTTGTTTTTCAAGACAGGCTTTGCGCCTTTCCTGGAACTCGCTTTGTAGACCAGGCTGGCCTCTTATGTGGCAGACATTTTTCAGTAACATTTCCTTCTTCCTGAAATGCTCATATCATTTGTAAATCTTTCTCATATGGCTGTGCTGATGTTAAGCATGTACTGACATCCTTATTAGTGTAGCCAATCACTTAAATATAAGCATGCTGAAATTTTTCTGCATATAAATTACATTGGGCCGGTTGGTGGTGTTGTATGCCTTTAATCACAGCACTTGGGAGGCAGAGCTCTGTGAATTCAAGGCCAGCCTGGGCTACCAAGTGAGATCCAGGAAAGGTGCAAAGCTACACAAAGAAACCCTGTCTCAAAACAAAACAAAACAAAAAAAAATTACAATGGAAAAGAATTTTTATCACTGAACTTTTAGAATACCCAATCAATCCAGATGGAAAGATTCTTATATATACATTGACTCTTTATGAGATATATTGATTTTCTGATGATTTAGAAGAAAATATTCTGAGGCCCTAAAACAAAATGAGGTATGATTAAATTGTGAAACTGAGATCTTTACAAAATGATTCTGTCCATAACTTTAATTGTTTTTAATTCTAGTTTTGATCATATAGTCTCATTCAAAGTTCAACCTGTGTTTTGTCAAGATGGTATGCTAATGCAATGTGATTTCTAAGGAAGGTACAACAAGGTGATTTGTCTACTTTTAAAGATTATTTCTCTGAATCTCGGTAATTAGGAATTTTTGTTATCATTAAGTGGTTAATGTAACTAAACAATACTCAGGTTTTGTATGTCTTCACATACACACAGAGAGAGATACACATGTGGGTATGAATTCAAGAATGTGTGAAATAGTGGAGTATGGACCGTAGTTGGAATGATGTTGAGTTACATATATTGTTCATAAAATCACCCATGAAAAATGACCATGGAAAACAAGTTAAGAGTCACCTTCTCTATTGTCCTACTCTCTCTGAAAAACTTGGACATTTGAATGCAAGTACATTCAACTTCAAAACCCAAAGAATGTCTGACACAGTTGACTGGAAGCCTGTTAAAAACACTGGGGTTTCTTTCACAGTGAACACCATCTGTGCATCTTCTAGGACTGTACAAAAGGATGTATGATTTCTCCTGATCTAAAGAAATATGTCACCCCTACTCTAAACCAACACAAAGTCAGAAGCTAACTACCCCAGTGTACAGAAAGTGCAAGTCTTCTGATTGTTGTTCCATTGAATGGTATTTGGAATTAAAAACTATGAACAAAATAGAACGAAAGTAACAAAATCTAAAACTCTGTGTTACAGGAGCAAAGACTGCATCAAATACTGTCAAGTAACAATTGTGGACAATTTTTATAATGATATGATTGAAGAATGACTTCTCCTCTAAAGCCATTTTCTGCCAAGTGATTAGTTTATTTCTATTTCTAGAAATAAAATCATCTCTCTATTTGAAATGGCACAAGGAATTTTGATTTAGTACAGAGGCCTCTGGTTGTTGAATTGGTTACCTTATCTCTGTTCTGACCTAATGTCAAGCTGACCACGTGTGACAATGACATGAAAGAAAAACAGCATCAATGCATTGCATTCTATATGTGTCACATCTAGTGATATGGCCAACTGCCAACTTATGTATTGCCATCGTTCCAAAGTGTTATTACCTTCTACCAATAGCAATCCTAGGTGGAAAAATAATATATAGCTACCATCCAAAAGATAAATCGGAAGGACTTGTGAAATCCTTCAGAAGCAGGAAGGGGGTGGGGGGGGGGGACCTGGTAGCATGTTTCTCTTCAAAACACTTCCTCAGGATGAGTAGTATCTCAATATTGTTTGTTGAAAACATGGTATATATAATCATTGCTTTTTAAATTTTTATTTTAATTTTTAAATTATATGCATGGGGTGATTTGCACATGACTGCAAGATTCCACAGTGCCAGAAGAGGGCATTGTATCCTCTGAAGGTAGAGTAACAGGTGGTTTTGCCACATGCCTTGGATGCTGGGAACTAATGTTCTTTATAAAAACAGCAAATGCTCTTAACTGCTGAGCCATCTCTCTGGCAATGATAATTATTATCTTAATTTTAAGAATTTTAATTTTTATGCCAACAAAAAGTAAGAACTCATGTGTGATAGTGAATAACATTTTATTGTATGACCGTAGAAATATCCCTTGCCAAAGAACACTCCTGTTATAAGAGAACATTAAAGGAACAGATAGACTTTATGGATGATTTCTTAAAACTATATATTCTAAACGGGAGAGACCAATCTGCAATAGTGTTTGCCCAAAGTGAATCCTGGAAAAAGAGAAAATCAAAAGCAGAATGTGACTTTCCATGTCAACATTGCAATGCAAAATGACAGGATGAAAACAAAGACTTCTCAAATTCTTTTCTTTATACATAGAAGGATAGTTGAATACATATGCATGTGTGAGTGAGTGTGTATGTCCTTGCACATGCAAGCAGAGGCCAGACTTAGGTGTCTTTCTCAATCATTCTCTCTACCTTATTTTCTGAGACACAGTCTTGCACTGAACCTGAGTCCCAGTGTTCTGAGTGGGATGAGTGGTAGACCATCAAGTTCCCACAATCTGCCTGTCTCATGCCACAATTCTGGGGTTTCAGGCATGCACAACTATGACCTAGTTTTACATAGATGCTAGGGATTTGAACTTAGGACCTCTTGCTCTTACATCAAGCACTCCTGCTCACTGAGCCATCTCACCAGCCCCAAGACTTATTCATTGTTTTCTTTTTCATAATACAAAAGAAGCACATAATACTGTTATACTGCAAGAGAAAATTCTGTAGAACATAAGAATATTTCATTTTACTGTATGTTATATTTTGGCCTTTGATATGAAAACTTGATTTTAAAAAGCAATTTACTGTGAAACAGAAATATGTTGTTTAGTAAAATGCTCAGAAAAGTGGCCAAGAGAGTAGCCTGGTGAACCTCATAATAGACTGCAATCAGAAATACTCACCGTGGACATGTTCGTGCTAAAATACAAACTCCAATCCAGCTGATTACTGTTATAGTTTGGTTTCTGACATGATTAGCAATACCCATGTTTTAAAAGATTTTGGAGAAAGTTAAATGAGTAGAATTTGTGCTTGTAATTGGCAGCACATTGTGTAACAAAATGGACTGGGCAACACTGTGGACACATAATTATTTCTTTTGATGTTTAAGCTGTCACTTGAAAATTTAACTGTGATTTAAGTTGATTTAAGTATGCAGGAGTTTGTGTGTGTGCGTGTGTGCGTGTGTGCGTGTGTGCGTGTGTGTGTGTGTATGTGTGTGTGTGTGTGTAATCTGAAATAAAATGAGAAATTAACTACAGACGTCAAAATTTCTGAAAGTTACCATCATACCCACATAATGATAATTAAAACACTAACCCTTAATGCAAATATCTTGGAATATGTGCCAGTGTTATCAATTACCCAAAGAGAAAGGGAACTTTTGAGTACTCTTCTTTTGAGTAATAATATGCAAAAAGCATATACTGATATTGGGAAATATAACTCAATGACAAATGATGATAAGACAGAATGTGAATCTGAGGATACAACGTGAAGTTATTTCTATTCTAGGAGACTATGCTCAGGAAATGAAGCAAAGGGACTGTCAACTGTTACGGCTACCTAAAGGAGGAGCATTTTGCTGCAAATTTACTAAGGCAGCTCAGGATAGATTCCCCTAACCCCATCTTTGTCCTCCAACAACATAGTAAAGTATTCTCACCAACCAGTCACTCTGTATCATGGAGAGAGTTTAAGAAACACTTGTGAGTAACTGCTGAATTTCAATAGTAATTAACATGACTGTTACCTGCAGAGAACATGCTTGCAGGAAGTAACCTCAGTGTGAAAACAGTATGTCTAAAGTGAAAATTAAAATCCATATCCATTCCATATTGAAGAGATTTTGCAATTCAAAGCATCCTGTATTCAACTTTACACATTCATGCTCAGTTCACTCTTATTTTTACTTCTCCCAATGCTGCCAAGGACCAGATGCACATTAAAACATTAAAATGGGTGAATCACAAATGTCAGCTTCCCTCAGCACTGAGCAGGGTATTGCATTTCCCTTGCAAGTGATAAAATAACATCCTAACCTCTAAACATCTATCCTGAAGTTATTTTGTACTTTTATGGAACGTTATTATACTTCCCACTGAGTTTTTTTTTTAAACTGAAGACTCATTTATTTGAAGAAAAAAATATCATTAATGGGACTGGAGAGATGGCTCATTGGTTAAAAGTCCTTAATGCTCTTTCAGAGGACCTCAGTTATGTTCCCAGTAACCTTATTAGGCAACCCAAAACCACCTGTATCTCCAGTTCCAGGGAACCCAGTGCTTATGGCTTTCTTCAGCACCAGAAATCACATGCTCACACACACATACACATAAACTAAAAATAATAAAAATAAATGAGTACAAATATTTCACCAATAATCTCATTTTGGTTTTTAGATTTCGTGTTTTGAAAATAAATATTTAGAAAATATCTTTACAGTCCATATTACTTCCGTGGAGTTAGGAAGGTAGAGAAAGAAGAGTAGAAAATGTCAATGATGAAAAAAATACCTATTTTGCAGTCTTATGTTTTATGCTGACACTTGGCATAGTTTTAGACCAAACAAGCCCTAATTAATCATAGAGCCATTTACATTATCCTTTTTATACTGCTCAATCAAAAATGTTTCTAAATCAGCTACAGTTTATAATCACCTTTGAGGTTTTGTAAAAGTAAGAATTTCACAAGCCACTGTTGTCTATACAGTGAAGGAAAGGGGACTAAGATGGAACTCTGGACTTCAAGTTTTCAGTCGTCCATTAGTATCAGGCAAACATGGTATTTGCGCACACAAATCATGTCACTAGATATATTTTAGAGATGCACATTCAACTCATTTAGTCATAAAGGGTTAAATCAAGACTGCAGGAAGTGAATCCATAGGGCTCTACTGTCTTAGCTTCATTTTCAGGTCCATGGTGAGATTACTGTGGGGTTACTTAAAACCGGGAGTGTGTATCTTACTCAAAACCTGAGGTTATTTTCCATTCTACTAGCACTTATTTTATAAGGCAGAACGGTGGGGACTGAGGCATCAGAGGCAACCTGAAGTCACAGTGAGCTGAAGCGCAATCATTACTTCATCTCTACTTGAGGAAAACTTCACATTCGCATCTTGGAAACCCCATTCTGTTTTCATTGTAGAAGAGAGATTGGCAGAGAACAAGGTAGTTAGCAAAAGTACAAATGAATGTGAGTGTAGTAAGAGAGATGATGTTGAACACATTCCAAGTGGCCAGACAGTTCCACTAGCTTGTCTGTGGCAGTTAGATTGGCTCTGCACATTGTCATACCTCCTGTCACTCAAAGACAATAAGCTTCACTTGCTTTAGACAGTTCACCTCTTATGCTTAAAAGCAAAATCAGCATGGTCAGCATGGTTCCAGCTCCCGTGACCTGACCCCTCAGTATGATGGGCTAAAAAGGCCAGGTGACACACAAAGTGTTGCTTGGCTGTGGAGAAGCCATCTCTAGAAGTTGGTAAAGGGTGGTCTCCTACTCCACACATGTTCCTGGATTTGAGGGTAGTGATGATGTGAGGAGGGAGGGGCTGTGTGACAAACAAGACCACAGATGAAAACTGCCTATGAGGTTTTTCATGCTTCATGAGAAGCCTCACACAGGTAGAAAGGGGGATGAGAATCAGCCATATGGCAGTTCTACACAAGATTGCTTACCTGGCTGTGTTACTACAAGGATCACATGATATTTGCTAAGACTTGGGCAGCTAAACAAGAAAAAAAATAAAAGGAAGAAACATATTCCAGCTAGAAAATGCAAAATGCATGACAGACATTTAATCCAAGAGGACAAACATAGTTATTAAACCCATGAGAAGGTGTTCAACATTGCTATTCATTAAGAAAATAAAAATTAAAACCAAAATGAGCAGAATTACATACCTACCAGAGTTGCTAAAATTAACATGGATCAGTTTATCACAAAAGCATAACAAATATGACTGTATATGTACCTAATAATGGGATTAAAACAAATCAAGCCAAGACTCATAGAACTAAGGAAGTGGAATAGAGAAATTCACCATTACTACAAGAGATTTTAATAGCATTCACATCATCTCAGTAATTGATTAAAAATAATAATGTAAATGTTACAAATATTTATATACTACATATAATACCTGAAAACAATTGCCATAGTTCTTTTTTTTCTAACACTAGCCAAAAACACAGAGAGCAGAAAACCAGGGCAAATGTTAAGCTCAAACACAATGACAAATTGAAAAATTCCCTTATTATCAGGATAGTTACTAAAACTGTAAATAGTTTATCTTAGGAAACATTGCTCTGAAATCCATATGAATTTTATCTAATGTCAGGTGTCTTTGGGGAGAAAGGAAGAATGTTTTCACTGGCAGTCATCCATCGCCAGGTGAATAAACACACTTCAGATGTGCTTGTCGCCCTGTTATAACTGACTTAATACACAATGGGACCTCCAGTTTTTGAGACTATAACTACATTGATTCCTTTCCAGAGTGATCAAGTTTTATAAGATACAGATATCCTTCCATGGTAGAAGCCAGCTACAATCTTTGGAGAACCTTAAGGTCAAAGTTAATAAACCTATTGTAAAGCCTATCACCACTGACCTTAATTGGTAGTCACCATCTCCCGTCTCATTCCATTCTGTCTTCCACTCTTAGACAGTCCAGTCTTGGTTCCCTCCCCAAGGATGATACAGATCTTTAGAGCAGATGCATAACTGAAAGCCTACTTATTAAACTACCCTTGTTGGACCATGGTTGCTGCAGTTGCCTAGGTACCAGGATCACTGGGATATCACAAGTGTACTCAGTCAACCCACTAAGAAGTAGCAGCCCATCCTTTTCTTGGTAATCAAGGCTAATTATTCTAATCAGTATTTATTTTTATGTCCATTTAATTATTGACATGAAGAACTCAAAATATCCATGTAGTAGATGCAGCTTCAAGTTTAGTAAAATGCTCATTTTGTCCTTGGAAGAAACATTCCTTTCCTAGACACAGGAATTGCTGATGTGTCTGTAGCTGAACAAATTCTACAAGTGAAAAACTTGACAAAATGGTGAGTGGACCAATTACACTTTTCATTCTTGAGTTCTATTCCTATGGATTTTATCTTAGAACACTATACTCTATTGAGGTATATATTTCTATCATGTGTTAATGACAGCTTCCTTACTTCACAAGCTATTCACCTCAAATTAGCTATAGTTGAAGTAGGCCATTCATCTTTTTTATCAGGCAACTACTCCTAGGATTGTCATTCAGTGTCACACCTTCTGAAGAATTCACTTTTCTTAGTCCTCAGTTCCATGTGGCCTTATGCCATTAATAGAGAGATTTTTTTCACTAAAATAAAAAAGTTCAAATACATCCATACCGTGTTAGTGAATGAGACTCTTAAAATAAACCTGAAGGCAAGAAAAAAATTTTTTCCTCTTTTGTGAGAAAGTGAACCATCATCCTGGTATAGAGTTACATGTCTTAAATCCCAGCACTCAGAGGCAGAGGCCTGTGGATCTCTATGAGTTCAAGGACAGTCTGGTCTACATAGTGAGTTCCAGGATAGTCTACCAGCTTTGTAGTAAGATCCTATCTCAAAAAAAAAAGGAAATAAAGAAAAAAAGATGATTTCTAATTCCACAAGCCAAGCATGAATGTATGAGCTCCACAAGATATGATCCCCCATTTTGCTTCTAGAATCATAATCTTAATCACTGATATACTGCTTAAGACCTCTGTAGGCTGGGTGCCCAGATCTGCATTATGACCTTACTTTCTCTTATTGTAATTACATTAATCATAATTCTAAAAGCTAAGGATCACAATATGGTTTCTAATCCCCCATAAGCATCATCATGAGTGTTGATATGAGAGATTCTGGTCCCTTGGCTGCAGCCCCAGCACACACCATCAAAATTCTTGGTAAAGCTTCTTCTCCCACAGGGCCACTGTGCTCCTTCTTGCTTGCATGGACACTCGGATGGTGGGACTCAATTCTGACATATCCATCTCCTTGAACAAACTTCTTCCTGAGTAGTATACCAAAGAAATCCTGACATCTCCAAAGCCTCTATCACTGTGCTGGTTTCTAAAAGACTTACTAACAAACCTTAGGGCAAGGTGTCTTTGCCAGAACAATAACATCTAAGTTATAAATGGAAATGTCTCCTATGACAGTAAATTTTTCTCCCAAACATGTTTTGTTCATCTGTATCTGATCTAACGTCTTCAAGATCTACCTCAACATACATATAGTGTTCATTTTATCTTAAACACCATACTCTATTGAGGTCATTGTGATATATTTCTATCATGTGTTAATGGCAGCTTCCTTGCTAGTACATAATGATGAGGGCCAACAATTGCTTCACAAGAAGCACTTCTTTCTATAGCAGAAATTGTTTACCTTCCAAGACTGTGATGATACTCTATCCTGGTTTTGTACCTGTAGGAAAGGATAAATGATGAGGGCAAATGCTATGGATGACAGGTGTGTCACTCTACAGGTCATCTGAAGCATGTTCTTCTCCAAGCTTCCCATCTTTATGAAATGGGATAGTATTACTTTTGCTAGCTTAGAATCTTGAAGAAAAATTATAATCTCAAGGTTTTCAACTTCATCCCTTAAAAATATCTCCATCCCTGGGTTCATAGCAACTTTGGAGTAAAAAAAAAAAAAAAAAAAAAAAAAAAAAAAAAAAAAAAAAAAAAAAAAAAAACCTCAAAATTATGTGTTTAGCCCCTTAGGGCTTTGACACTCCTTTTTATTAAGAGATTTTTCTATTCATTTTACATACCAACCACAGATTTCCCCATCCTCCCTCCTCCCTCTTCCCACCCCTCCAGCCTTCCCACCCACCCCACTTCCCATTACCACCTCCTCCAAGGCAAGGTCTCCCATGGGGTGTCAGCAGAGCCTGGTACACTCTTAAGGTTAGAGTCTGGGACTGATAAGTAATTACACTGTTAACAAGTTGTCAAAGGGAACCCTTGATTTTCATTGTATTCCCCTCAGTTGGCAATTAGATGTCTGAGCCTATAATTTACTTATCAAGCTCTTAATGAAGTTAACAGAAACCGACTCCTTCCTCAATTATAGTTTTTTAAATGGTCATATTCACATGTGGTTCTTCACAAAATACAGCAATCATTTTCTTTTACAACTTCCCATTTGTCCTACAGCAATCCCAACTAACCACAGGCAAATGTCTTCTTAACAGGGATATTGCCACACTGTCCCATGCTAAAAGTTTGCTTTTGTTGTCAATAATCTCATAATGAATTCAACAGAGAACAGAGTCTGGAGTATCAAGTTTAGTGATAGTTTTTATTTTGGACCTTAAGCTGAAGAAGGACACATGAGAAGTGAGAAATGTAGAACAGAAGGAGAGGTTATATAGATGACTCCAAAGAGTGACAGAGAGTGACTGCATAATCTGGCTTGGCCATCTTCTAGACGGGGACAGTGGATATTTATATATCAGAAAACCTGTGGGTGGAGAGGGGTGTGGAAAAAGAGAAGATATGTTGAAGTTCTCAGAACCAAGTTGAGTCATTTTTATTAACAGCAAGAAAAAATGAAATAAAACTGGGAGATTATAAAATGATTTTTATAAAAGAAGGTTTTACAAGCATTGACTTTCTGAAAACCAGCAAAATTTGCTTAAGAGTATAACCATCTACAAATATATTTCTATGACTAATGGCACATTGATTACTAATTGTTTGAACCAAAGAATTATTGTTCCAGAGATTCTTATGTAAACCTCAGGTTTGTCTGGAAAGATTCCCCTTTGTTCAAACTCTTTGAATAAACCCATAATTTGATATGCAAATTCCTACTGTAATGGTCTGTGATTGCCATTGCAATGTTATTAGCACGTAAGCTTCTTTATTGTTTGAGTATTGTCTTTCTATGCCATAGTTTTTCCAGAGTAATAAAAGTAAAAAAAAAAAAATTATTTCTTATCTCAGTTTTCAAGAATATTTTCCCATTAGCGTGAAACTGCATCCAGGTATTATGCGACCTGATCTGAGTTTGAGTAGGAGAGCCAGTAAACCAGCAGAAGGTGACAGATGAGGTGAAGAGAAGCCAAGCTTCACAGTCCCTGCAGCTGATTGGAATAGTGAGTGAGTGAGGTAAGTGCAACTGGAGCAGCAGGGAAAGAATGTGCCTCACATCTTCACAAGAACGCTTCATTGAGATGGAGGCCTCCTTCCCTTGGTCACAAAATTGCATGTTCTGACAGAGTGTAGGCACTCAGATGATACAAAAGTTATGACACTACAATAGCATGAATTTGATGCAAATATTAGATCTTAAATAAAAGAGCAATTGACTTATACATGAAATGTTTGAAGGAGATAGTGGCTTACTTAGGCATGTCCACTCTTGAAGAATTAGTAACCTGGTTGCTGTTCCTAGCCACATGCCTTGGGTGTCAGGGTATGGTTAGAAGGTTCACACAATGGGGAAACTAACAGCCATCATTGGGACTCGGGTAGGTACATCCAGAATCTATGATAGGCATGCTATTGCTACCAATGATAAGATCCATTGATGGAGGCATTGCTCCTCCTCTGGCTAGAAGAGCTGGGTTGATTTCTTAAAGATATGTTGGTGGTTGGGACATCGTTCCTTCCCACTGTCTTTCATCAGCTTATTCCAAACTCCACATGAAGCAAAGGGAAGGTGGGCCCTTTAACTAGCTGTTTGAGTTGAGGACTCTCCTGACAAGTTTTAAAAGGGTATGAGACAAAAAAAAAAAAAAAACCTTCAGTTAGCTTAATTTGTACTCTGTGCATATGTACAAGAAATCAATTATTTTCTAGAAAAAGGAAGTTCAAATTTGCAGAAGTGGGAAACAAGAGTTTAATAAGACAAATATCGCTAAGCAATTCCCAGTAGCTGTTAAAAGGAACATGATAATATATTCTGGGCAATTATATGCTAGAAAATTTTATATCTATCAGGAGATGAATAACTTCCTAGAAAAACACTACTTAGAATTAGTAAAAACTAGAAAAATAGGACAGAGATATTAAATGAGTCATTTAAAACCACCAACCAATGCATCAGGTCAGTGTGGCTTCACAGATAAGGCTTCTTGACTTTCTTTCTAAAAGGACTAATATTAAAACATTTTTATTTCAAGATATTTTAAATTCTTTGGATTTATGATATAATTCATGGTCTTTGTAAATAATAAATTCATTGTGAATCCAAATACATTATACTTTGATTGCTTCCAAAACTTACTGGGAATTTGATCTTTAACTTTAAAAAAAAATCTATAATTAGATTTTTCCAACACGTATCTTTAATATTTATTTTATCTGTATGGGTGTTTTGCCTGCATATATGATTGTGCACCATACACATGCAGTGCCATGGTGAGAAGATTGTGTTGGATCCTCTAGAACTGGAATTACAGACGTTGTGAGCCCTTATGTGGGTGCTAAAAACCAAACCTGGGTCCTCTGCAAGAGTTCTTAGCTGTTGAACAATGCCTCAGCCCCTTCTTAAGTGCCTAACTTGTATATTTTTCACAGAATTTTGAATAACCATCAACCAGGATAACATATGCAAATGAATATTAAGTATGGAGAGCCACAGGGAATACCATACAAAATAATAATTTTAAATCACTATAGAATTATACATATAGGCATATATATATATATATATATATATATATATATATAATAAAAGTATCTGCAGATCTTAATTTACCATGTGAATTATAATTTCATAAAAATTTCAAGTTCAATTTAATGAAATAATTAATTATTTTAATGAAATAAATAATTTTTCTTCTTGAAAATACTTTATTTTATGTATAGCAATAAATTTTGCATTTTAAATAACAATGTAATATAGGGATATGGTATAGTTTTAAATAGAAAAAAGTCAAAATTTCCAGGTTATAAAAATCCTTCCTCCTAAGGAAATAGAATCAGTCATTAAAAGTCTCCCAACCAAAAAAAGCCCTGGACCTGATGGTTTTACTGCAGAATTCTACCAGATCTTCAAAGAAGACTTAATACCAATACTCTTTAAATTGTTCCACAAAATAGAAGCAGAAGGTATATTACTAAACTCCTTCTATGAGGCTATAATTACCCTGATTCCTAAACCAAACAAAGATGTAACAAAGAGAGAGAACTACAGACCGATCTCCCTCATGAACATTGATGCAAAAATACTCAAAAAATTCTGGCAAACAGACTCCAAGAACACATCAAAACAATTATCCACCATGATCAAGTAGGCTTCATCCCAGGGATGCAAGTGTGGTTCAAGATACAAAAGTCCATCAATGTAATACACCATATAAACAAACTCAAAGAAAAAAACCACATGATTATCTCACTAGATGCAGAAAAGGCATTTGACAAAATCCAACACCCCTTCATGATAAAGGTCTTGGAGTGATCAGGAATACAGGGAACATACCTAAACATAATAAAGGCAATCTACAACAAGCCAACAGCCAACATCAAATTAAATGGAGAGAAACTCAAAGCAATACCACTAAAATCAGGAACAAGGCAAGGCTGTCCCCTCTCCCCACACTTATTCAATATAGTACTTGAAGTTCTACCCAGAGCTATAAGACAACATAAAGAAATTAAGGGGATACAAATTGGAAAGGAAGAAGTCAAGCTCTCCCTATTTGCAGAGGACATGTTAGCATACATGAGTGACCCCAAAAATTCAACCAAGGAACTGATACAGCTAATAAAAACCTTCAGCAACATTGCAGGAAACAAGATCAACTCAAAAAAATCAGTAGCCCTCCTATATACAGTAGACAAACAGGCTGAGAAGGAAATCAGAGATACATCACCCTTTACAATAGCCACAAATGATATAAAATACCTTGGGGTTATGCTAACTAAGCATGTGAAGGACCTATATGACAAGAACTTTAAGTCCCTGAAAAAAGAAATTGAAGAAGATGTCAGAAAATGGAAAGATCTCCCATGCTCATGGATAGGCAGGATTAACATAGTAAAAATGGCGATCTTACCAAAAGCAATCTACAGATTCAATGCAATTCCCATCCAATTACCAACACAATTCTTCACAGATCTGGAAAGAATAATACTCAACTTCATATGGAAAAACAAAAAACCCAGGATAGCCAAAAGAATCCTGTACAATAAAACAACCTTTTGAGGCATCACAATCCCTGACCTCAAGCTCTACTATAGAGCTACTGTAATAAAAACAGCTTGGTACTGGCATAAAAACCAACATGTGGACCAATGGAATCAAATTGAAGACCCTGACATTAACCCACACACCTATGAACATACAATTTTTGACAAAGAAGCCAAAAATGTACAATGGAAAAAAGAAAGCATCTTCAACAACTGGTACTGGCATAACTGGATGTCAATGTGTAGAAGGCTGAAAATACATCCATATCTGTCACCGTGCACAAAACTTAAATCCAAGTGGATCAAAGACCTCAACATAAATCCAGCTACTCTGAACCTGATAGTAGAGAAAGTAGGAAGTACTCTTGAATGCATTGGCACCAGAGATCACTTTCTAAATATAACACCAGTAGCACAGACACTGAGAGAAATAATCAATCAATGGGACCTGCTGAAACTGAGAAGCTTTTGTAGAACAAAGGACACGGTCCACAAGACAAAGCGACAGCCAACAGAATGGGAAAAGGTCTTCACCGACCCCACATCTGACAGAGGGATGATATCCAGAATATATAAAGAACTCAAGAAATTAGACATCAAAATGCCCAACAGTCCAATTAAGAAATGGGCTATTTGAACTAAACAGAGAATTCTCCACAGAGGAAGTTCAAATGGCTGAAGACATTTAAGGAATTGCTCAACATCCCTAATTATCTGGGAAATGCAAATCAAAATGACTCTGAGATACCACCTTACACCTGTCAAAGTGGCTAAGATCAAAAGCACAGAAGACAGGTTATGCTGGAGAGGATGTGGAGCAAGGGGAACTCTCCTCCACTGCTGGTGGGAATGCAAGCTTGTACAGCCACTTTGGAAATCAATATGGTACTTCATTAGAAAATTGGGAATCCATCTCCCCCAAGACCCAGCTATAGCACTCTTGGGCATATACCCAAGGAATGCTCAATCATACCACAAGGGCATTTGCTCAGCTCTGTTTGTATCAGCTTTGTTTGTAATAGCCAGAACCTGGAAACAACCTAGATGCCCTTCAACTGAAGAATGGATAAAGAAAATATGGTACATATACACAATGGAGTACTACTCAGCAGAGAAAAACAATGACATCATGAGGTTTGCAGGCAAATGGATGGATCTAGAAAAAATCATCCTGAGTGAGGTAACCCAGACTCAGAAGGATGAACATGGTATGTACTCACTCATAGGAGAATACTAGATGTAAAACAAAGATGACTAGACTGCTACATAACTCCAGGGAGGCTACCTAGAAAATGGGACCCTAGGAAAGACCCAAGGATCACCCAATGACAGAGAAATGGATGAGATCTACATGAACAACCTAGATGACAGTGGGAGTAATGAAGGGCAAGATTTGAGGGAAAGAAAGCTTAGGGAAGCAGGAGATCCCAGCTGGATCAAGAATAGAAAGGGAGAATGAGGAATAACAGACCATGATAAATGAAGACCACATAAGAACAGGAATAGGCAGAGTGCTCGAGAGGTCCCCAGAAATCCACAATGATATATCCTCTGTAGACTGCTGGCAATGGTCAAGAGAAAGCCTGATCTGACCTAGTCTGGTGATCAGATGGCCAAACCCCCTAACAGTCATCTTGGAACTCTCATCCAATAACTGATGGAAGTGGATGCAGAGATCCTCAGCCAGGCCCCAGGTGGAGCTCCAGGTGTCCAGCTTTCGAGAAAGAGGAAGGTCTGCAAGAGCGTGAATTGTTGAATCCGAGATTGCAAAAAGCACAGGGACAAATAGCCAAACGAATGGAAGCACATGAATTATGAGCCAAAGGCTGTGGAGCCCCCAGCTGGATCAGGCCCTCTGGATAAGTGAGACAATTGAATAGCTTGAACTGTTTGGGAGGCATCCAGTCTGTGGGACCATGATCTGTCCTTAGTGCATGAGCTGGCTGTTTGAAACCTTGGGCTTACACAGGGACACTTTGCTCAGTCTGGAAGGAGGTGACAGGACCTGTCTGTACTGAATCCACCAGGTTTAAATGAATCCCCAGGGGTGCCTTGATCCTGGAGGACATGGGAATGGAGGGGAGGGGCTGTGGGGAGGGGGAAGGTGGGGGTGGGAGGGAGGAGGACAGGGGAACCCATGGCTGATGTATAAAATTTAAAACACATAATAAAAGAAAATTTTTTTTAAAAAAATTTAAAAAAGAAATTAAAAAAAAGGAAAAAGGAAAAAATCCTTCCTCCTATAGAAAACTTTAAAAATATATTTTAATATAAAAACATTGTATAATAGTAATTGTGAGCATGATGGAGTCATATCATATTGTATAATAGTAACAGTGAGTACTATGGAGTCATCAGCACATACTGTATAATAATAGTAATAGTTAGTATTGTGTAGTCAGAGCATATTTTATAATAGTAATAGTGAGTACTGTGATTTCATTGCATACTATAGAATAGTAATAGTACTGTGGAGTCATCATAGCATATTGTAGAATAGTAATAGTGAATACTGTGGAGTTATCAGAGCATATTGTACAATAGTAATAATGAATACTGTTTAGTCAGATCATACTGTATAATAGTAATAGTTAGTACTGTGGAGTCATCAGAGCATATTTTACAATAGTAATAGTGAATACTGTTTAGTCAGATCATATTGTATAATAGTAATAGTGAGTACTGTGGAGTTATCAGAGCCTATTGTATAATAGTAATAGTGAGTACTGTGGAGTCATCAGAGCATACTGTAGAATAGTAATATTGAGTACTGTGGAGTTAGAGCATACTGTAGAACAGAATTAGTGAGCACTGTGACATCAGAGCATTCTGTATAATAATAATAGTGAGTACTATGGTGTCATCAGAGCATATTGTATAATAATAATAGTGAGTACTGTGATGTCATAGCATAATGTATAATAGTAATAGTGAGTACTGTGCAATCAGAGCATACTGCACAATATTAATAGTGAGTACTGTGGAGTCATCAGAGTATATTTTACAATAGCAATAGTGAATACTTTTGCACTTAGGTTTCAGTTGGTAAGCATGGCTTCAGGCCCATGCCGTCCATTTTCATTGCTCAGCCATTTAGTCATGAAATAGACATTATTATGGCCTTTAGATATTATGTACCTCCCTCAACATGTGTAAACTCTGATAATGGTGGTATCTGTGTCATTATGTTGTTAGGCAAAAATAAAAATAAATAAAATTAAGCAGGTTATCTCACCTGGTTGGAGCAAATATTGGGTGTTTTTCTGTCATCTCCCAGGATTTCAGGAGAAAAGACTATAGGATGAAGTCATCCAACTTGGTTTTGCTATGAATTCAAGTATATATAGATTGTGTGTCATTTGCTAGATTATTCATCTAAATTTACATTAAAATTGTTATTGGAATGGAAGTATATTAGTTTAGTTTTGAGTCTTCCAAATATTCTAATAGTTGCAACATCATATGACTACAACTAGAAAATTTTTAATCCAAATATTTAATATTCAAATAAAGATGGACCAAATAATCTGAATAAAACAGAAAGACCCACTAAGTTTAACCTCAGTTAACTGTGCGACCATGGGTTTGGAACTGTCTGGTAAAGTCTGATGAGCTATTGAGCTTAGCTCTCCAGTGGTTCACAGCTGGAGACATTGACTCCTCTCAGAATCTGTCAGGAAGGGTTTGACAGTAATTAGAATGCATTGAATACATGCATGAAATTGTCAAAGAACAAATTTAATTAATAAAAACCAAATAGAATTTTTAAAAAGACATCTGTTTCCCTCTGATTGTTGATTTATATTAAATATTAAATAAAACTAATTTCCAAAATAACCACTTGACTAAGTATTTCTTTCTGAAGTAAACTCAAGGTATTCACACTGAATAATACACTAAGGCAATTGGGTTTATTTCTTACTCTATTTCCATTAGGTTGTTAGTCAATATAAGTTTGTTTTCACCAGTTTTCTGAGGGATTCATGACAAATAAATTAGATAGTAGTCCACTTGTTGGGTTTCAGAACAAGTCTCAGCAACTTACATGAAAAACTAATAGATCTTTAGGAAATTTCCAGCACATTAACACAATAAACATCTATGTGCTTCTGAATATGAAGAATTCCAATTGAAAGTAGACAAAATTAACAAAACATGCATTACAAAAAGCAAACATTAGTGCAGTGTGGTAAAGAAAATAAATGATTGCTTTTCAATCTGATTTAATTTTTTTTCTTCTTGTGGGTTGTGCATAGACTCAGTAACTATCTAAAACTAATTATTGAAACAATGCATTAGTGAGAATGATATGTAATGTTTTCATGACTCAAACATTATAGCATGATGTGTGTAGATATTTTAACATAATGATATATACAGATATGTTTAACATAAATATAGATTTTTACATTGACACATCTTCTGCAAAGAAACAAAGGCATATTAATTATCTTATCCTCATACTTCATTAAATGGAATTAACATGCTTATAATTCGAGTTCTGTTTTGTTTTTCAAAATCTCACCTTTAGGAAGGGATGCTTTATGTTTCCAAATAAGAAAGTGTATTTCTTTGTGCGGTCCCAGCACTACTTTGAGAGGACCTGGAATGTAAACAAACGGTGGAAGTCCCTGACACAGATCTAAAATCCAGACTTACTAGGGTAAGAGAATCTATCTCATTTGAAAGCTGAAATTGCCTTCCTCTACAACTTTTTCAGGCTTTGGAGAAATAATTAAGTTTTATCCTCTGTTTTGCTTATTCATGCAGAATAGAACTGAGACTTTTTTTCTTAATTCAGCAGCCTAAATTCCATTTCACACTTTTGCCAGGTAATTCTCAACTCAAGCCAACCTTGGGCTTGAGGGATTTCTTCTGCTTTGTGCTCAGGGAGACAAAAGAAAATAATTTTGAATGCATAACAGTTCATTCCAGTATCAATTCAATTGTACCAAAACCATACAACCTCGACTTATTTAATCAACTCATTTCATAAGCAGAAAGCAAATGAAAACCAAAGAGTTCATCACTGCTTGATACTTAGCATAATTAATACAGTTTCCTGGCTTTGTATTTTCAAGGTTCATGTTACACATATATTCAACCAAACTGTATGTCATGAGAGCATGCTGGCCTTGACATTTCTCATCTTTCATTTAGAATATGTCTTCATTCTAAATTCTGTATGGGAAATCAGCCCCCTTGATCTCTTAATAAAAGCAACATGATTTAACTTGAGGGAAATGTGGGGATCACTGAATAACACAGTGCTTCACAAAAGAAAGTGTTTCTTGTCTTTATCTACAGCCATGCTGGTATGTGAGTGTGTGCCTGACAGAATTTATTCTTCAAAGAAAAGTCCTTTGTTCTGTAGTGAGAAAGTATCCAGGTTTTAAGAGTGGTTCAACATTTCTGTATTCCCCATAATTCTCCCATTGGAAATAAGCCAGGTCTCAGACCAAGAGAAAGTGCTTAGAGATGCCCTCTGAGGTAAAGATTTGCCTCTTACTTTATATTTCTTTCTTCTTCTATTATATTAATATTATAGTCAATTAAAATCACATAACATACTCATAGTAAACTACTTATCTAGGCCTCAAAGGGTACTCCAAGTCTCCTCACCATTTATTATGCCAAGTGGGTACCCACTAGCCAGACTTATAGTGGATACCCCAGGATTCTCAACATGTTGTGTCCATTTGTAACATCACCACATTACCACAACATGTCCAGTTATTCACAGCCCTTTCAAATAATACTTTTCTGAAACATATTCCCTTAATGACTGGACTTGGTGCAGGGGGTGAATGCCTAGGGGGTAAAGAGCTTGCAGCTCAAGCCTGACAACCACAGTTTGGATTCCCAGGCCCACATAAAAGCCAGATGCAGCCACATGAATGTTTGTAATCCCTTTGTGCCAACCAAAGTGGGGAGCAGAGTGGGGAATTTCTACAAGCTTCTGGACTAGGTATACCCAGCTGCAGAGAGACTCCCTCTCCAACAAGGTAGAAATTGAGGACTCCTGGAGGTTGTCTACTGACCTCCATCACACACTGCCACAAGTGCACAGCTGGACTCTGTCTCACTCTCACACAGTAGACAAGAACAATGCCTCAAATGAAACACTTATTGTGCAAGCTTGGAAACACGAGTTCAAATTCCTAGCACCCATGTAAAATCCCAATCATCTCTGCCCGGAACAAAGAAAAACAGAGAACTACAGGATAAGGAGAAACCCTACCTCAAAGCATGCACATGCATAGGCATACTCACACATAAACATATATGTGTACATATATTTTTGTTTCTATATTTATACACTTCCAATTATATTTATTAAAGATACTTCTGGAACTTTCAAAAATTGTTTTCTCTTTTAAATATTGCTGCTTGTACAGAGAACAATGATTGACTTTTATTACTACTCTGTTTTAGATCATTTTAGATTCATGGAAAAACTGAGCACTTAGTACAAGAGTTTCCACATACTCTCACAATAATAAATTACATTAGTATGTCATATTAATAAAACCCAATAAATCAATATTGGTACAACATACTGAGTTGGATTGCCGAAGTTTTTAACTGAATGTGTTATCCATCCCCACATCCCATTTGACAAGCAGTATTATCTAGTATGTCTTTGGTTATGGTAGTTTCTCAGATTTTCTTTTTGTTGTTGTTATTGTTGTTTTGTTTGTTTGTTTTTGTTTTTTAACAAAATTTGAAACAAATTTGACAAATTTGAAACTGTTAGGATGCTGCTATTTTCAATACACAGTATCTGGAATATATATAGCAGTATAACATATGATATATATTGGGACTTTGGCTAAAGTAGAATTTGTCACCTTTTGGGTTTTGTTTATGCTTTTTGAAGAAAGTGTGTCACTGTGGAGATTTTATATATGCTCAAGCCATTCCCAGGGTCTCAGTTCACTTCCTGTTGACAGCCAATCAAGATGTAGGACTCTCAGCTCCAGCCCCACCTCTGCCTGCACACTGCCAAGTCCCATCCTGATGACAATGAACTAAACCTCTGAAACTATAAGCTACACCATTGAATGTTTTCCTGTATAAGAATTACCATGGTCATGGTGTCTCCCCACAGCAATTGAAACCCTAACTAAGACAATATCATTTATAACCTTATGTCTGGTTTGACCTTCTATATGAAAGTTGACTTACACATCCACAGTTAAAGAGTATGACCCTTTATATGAAAAAGTATCCACCTTATTTATTTGGAATTCTTCCTCATGGTAGATTTATCTGTCCACCATAGTTGGTTTGGTGTATAGATTTTTACTTCCAGCAAACTTGGTACATTTTATTTATTTTCATTTCACTATTCATAGCCTTCCCTCTCTAAAATTTCTGATCATTTTTATTTTGTACTATCTAATTCAAATAATTTATTATCTTATTCTGAATGCCCAATAACAAAGCATATCTAAAAAGCAGAGATGCTCTGACAGGGTTTACATTCCTATCAGAAGGGACATAAATGAGCCCTTGCCCTCTAAGCTCACCAAGACTTGCCTTGCAAGGACACAGTGCAAAAACCATCACCAAAAGGGCACTCACCACAAATAAAATTTATTAGTACTTTGATCTTAGACTCCTATCCTTTGTAAATATGAAAAAATAAATTTCTGCCCTTTAGTGGTATATTTGACTTTAAAAACCTGTGCTGATAAACAGATGGTCCTATCTATCTCAGGGTGCAAGGACATTTGACACGCAAAAAAATGTAAACTTCTCTCATCCAAACAGCTATATAAAAAATTAAGCTGGGTCTTGGGGGAGATGGATTCCCAATTTTCTAAGGAAGTGCCATATTGATTTCCAAAGTGGCTGTACAAGCTTGCATTCCCACCAGCAGTGGAGGAGAGTTCCCCTTGCTCCACATCCTCTCCAGCATAAGCTGTCTTCTGTGTTTTTGATCTTAGCCATTCTGACAGGTATAAGGTGGTATCTCAGAGTTGTTTTGATTTGCATTTCCCAGGTAATTAGGGATGTTGAGCAATTCCTTATATGTCTTTCAGCCATTTGAACTTCCTCTGTTGAAACGGGACCCTAGGAAAGACACAGGGATTGCCCAATGACAGAGAAATGGATGAGATCTACATGAACAAACTGGACAACAGTGGGAGTAATGAAGGGCAAGATTTGAGGGAAAGAAAGCTTAGGGGAGCAGGAGATCCCAACTGGATCAAGAACAGAAAGGGAGAACAAGGAATAACAGACCATGATAAATGATGACCACATGAGAACAGGAATAGGCAGAGTGCTGGAGAGGTCCCCAACAATCCACAATGATACATCCTCTGTAGACTGCTGCCAATGGTCAAGAGAAAGCCTGATCTGACCTAGTATGGTGATCAGATGGCCAAATACCCTAATGGTTGTGCTGGAACTCTCATCCAATAACTGATGGAAGTGGATGCAGAGATCCTCAGCCAGGCCCCAGGTGGAGTTCCAGGAGTCCAATTGTCGAGAAAGAGGAGGGACTGTAAGAGTGTGAATTGTTGAGACTAAGATTGGAAAAGCACAGGGACAAATAGCCAAATGAATGGAAACACATGAATTATGAAACAAAGGCTGTGGAGCAAGACCTCTGGATAAGTGAAACAATTGAATAGCTTGAACTGTTTGGGAGGCACCCTGGCAGTGGGACCCAGACCTACCCTTAGTCCATGAGCTGGCTGTTTGGAACCTTGGGCTTACACAGGGACACTTTGCTCAGCCTGGAAGGAGGGGACTGGACCTGCCTGTACTGAATCCACCAGGTTGAATTGAATCCTCAGGGGAGTCTTGGCCCTGGAGGAGATGGGAATGGAGGGGACGGGCTGGGGGAAAGGTGGGGGTGGGAGGGGGGAGGACAGGGGAACCCATGGCTGATGTGTAAAATTAAAACACAAATATAATAATTTTTAAAAAAGTAAATAGGCAAATAAATGTAGTAGGAATCTTAAAAGTCTTATTAATAAAAACAAACCTGAGGCCAGTTATTGGAGTGAATGCTGGAAGATCAGAGAAGCAGAACAAGCCACAGCTATCTCACTTGCTAGTTCCTCAGGTGATCCTGTTTCCTCAGGCTGGAAGCCTCTGAGTCCTCATCCAGAATGGGTCTCAGCTGAACTGATGCTAGAAGCCTAAAAGCTTAACTAGCCAAATGCTGAACCAGCCAAATGCTTCTAATTTCTGGTCTTCATGCCTTATATACCTTTCTCTTTCTTCCCCCACTCCCTGGGATTAAAGGTGTGTGTCACCATGCCTGGCTGCTTCCAATGTGGCCTTGAACTCACAGAGATTTGTCTGGTTCTGCCTCCCAAGTGCTGGGATTAAAGGCATGCACCACCACAGCCTAGCTTCTGCTATGGCTTGCTCTGACCCATTTTCTAGCCACCATTTTTGGCTCTATATCTAGTGGCTGTTCTGTTCTCTGACCCCAGATAAATTTGTTAGGGTGCACAATATTTTAGGGAACACAATACCACCACAAATAAAATAGGAAAAACAAAAAATAACAAAAAAGTATAAGAAACACAGAGAAAGAAAGATGAAAAAAAAACCATAAGAACACAAAATCAGAAAGTATAATAAACAATACAACAGATCTCTTTTAAGTAGCATGCCCAAAAGAATTTGAGTTTGTAGAGAACTTGAGAGTAAAACAGTGATTATTAGGAACCAGGAAGTATTTGGGAAATGAGGATTTACTAGAAATATGTGAGTCGATAGTTAAAATATTACAGTTAAACAACAAGAAGAAATTCTGTTGTTCTATGGCCCAGTGAAGTGAGTACATGTAAAAATAATGCATCATGTATCTTATACAGGGAGACCTTGAAAGTGCTAGCTGTAAAGAAATCATGAAGTTTACTAAAATAAATATGCTAATTATCCTGAGTTGATCATTCCCCCAACATACACATAAACCAAAACTTGACATTGTGCTTCATAAATATACATTAATGTTATTTGTCAATCAAAAGAGTAAAATTGATTAGTAAGAAACTATCCTGAGAAAAATCATTTTTAAAATTACTAATATAGGTCTTTTTAACTGCTTGTTTGTTGTTTAGATTTAGTCAAGGTAATTGTTGCTATCAGCACTGCCTAAATGCTTTCCAAACAATTGCAGTGGAGTGGAAATATCTCCTCAAATTAGATGGCTGCATGTGTTCTCTTATCTCCCTATATTTAATAGCTAAATGGATAATTTCACTCTGTCAATATTCTTTCCCATGGTAAATGTTTTCTTTTCCTTGTAAATGACTATTTAACACTAACAACAGCTAGATAAGCATGAGCTATCAAAAATACCTATACCTAGATAAGACTTCTTTCTAGCATCATGTGGGACAATGTAGATAATGTATTACTGCACATGCACAAATCTGAAAACTACCTTGTGATTATAATATAGTTATATTCAGAGAATACACAAAACATATTGAACTTGTATGACAGGTTATTTTTAATTTAAAACCCCTCTGAGAAATCTGGAGCATGTTGATTTGAATTGAACTGTAGTGTTTTGAAATAATTGAATGTATTATTTCTTCACATAAAACATATAAGAACAAGTTACTTTATTAAACACGATATTGACTATATTATGGTTTTCATTCAATAAGCATGTCTTGTTAACCAAATATTTAGTTTGCATCCAAAAGCTAGAGCAGATTCATTTAAGATGAACAAGAGAAAGGGGTCATAAAGGAGCTCTTTTGTGAGAGCACTCATTTTCATCTTTTGCATCTTATTGTGCTTGTTAGAAGACTGGACCAAACAGCTTGAGTTTACTGAAATTCCTATTCAGAATGTGTCTTTGAATGCTTTTGTGATGTTCTACAACAATTCTGAAAAGTCCTCCTGACTACTACACCAAAATCAAACCAAAAAAAGTCAAAATTTTAACTCTTTAACAAAATAAGGTAATTGGTAACATGTTATAGGTGGTTCAAGACATAATTTTAAAAGCCAGAGACATATATGAAATAAATGCATGATAAAATAAAATTTAGAAATAACTTGACACCATTTCCATATTTAGAAATCAATTGACTCTCTACCTAACACAATTTATTTACTTGTTTATTGGCAAGTACAGATTTTCAACTTTACTATGCTGTGGATATCGCTCTATGTAAATAAAGTTCTGATTGGCCAGTGGCCAGGCAGGAAGTATAGGCGGGACAAGAGAGTAGAGAATTCTGGGAAGTAGAAGGCTGGGGGAGACACCGCCAGCCGCCGCCATGAGAAGCAACATGTAAAGACACTGGTAAGCCACAAGCCATGTGGCAAAGTATAGATAAGCAGAAATGGGTTAATTTAAGACAGAAGAAGTAGATAACAAGAAGCCTGTCACAGCCAAACAGTTTCTAAACAATATAAGTCTTTGTGTGCTTTCTTGTTTGGGTCTGAGCGACTGTGGGACTGGCGGGTAAGAGAGATTTGTCCTGACTGTGGGCCAGGCAGGAAAACTCCAACTACATTACTATATGTATGGTATCTCTTAGTTATTTATAACTTGCCATTACAAAACATCTCAAAAAACAGCAAAAGCTGGAATCTGTAAATCAGAAAGATATTATAGTCAAAACATTGCACCATATTATCTTGTACACATTTATTCTGCCTCTGTTGTTTTTACCTTAAGTAGTCTAAGAGTAATCTTCCTTGGCTATTTAATTGTATGAGTTATTCTGAAGATACTAAGACAGACCAACCCCTGATGGAGCATCAGCAAGAGTAACCAGCACAGTTGCTCACATCAACCCCCTTTTTCATAGGTGACAGTTAGGATGGTAGTCCAACAGAACTTCTCTTTGGAGCTTCAGAAGAGCTGCTATTGTTCCCTGAGGGCTCAAATAGCAGAGGCATGAGCACCACACAAGATAGATAGGTCATCATCTCCCAAGGTCTGGAAGAGAGAAGGGGACCTGCATTCTTCAGGGAAAAGTTTGCAACTTCTATTGTAGGCCCTTCCAGGTCACCTGATCCAAATCCCAGAAGTTATTTTATACAATAATTTATATTGGCATGGAAATATATTCTGGAAAAAAAAATGACCAGCAGGAAAGGCTGTTTGCCTCCATATATACATTCATTTCAACATTCCATAATTACACAAGAGATCCCAGCTGGATCAAGAACAAGAGGGAGAACAAGGAATAACAGACCATGATAAATGAAGACCTCATGGGAATAGAAAGAAGCAAAGTACTAGAGAGGTCCCCAGAAGATACCTCTACAATAGACTACTGGCAATGGTCAAGAGAAAGCCCGAACTGACCTACTCTGGTGATCAGATGGCCAAACACCCTAACTGTCGTGCTAGAACTCTCATCCAATAACTAATGGAAGTGGATGCAGAGATCCACAGCTGGAGATAAATAGCCAAACTATTGGAAACACATGAACTGTTAACCAAAAGCTGAGGAGCCCCCATGGAACTGGATCAGGCCCTCTGGATAAGTGAAACAGTTGATTAGCTTGAACTATTTAGGAGGCCCCCAGTAGGACCGGGACCTGTCCTTAGTGCATAAGCTGGCTGTTTGGAACCTCGGGCCTATAATGGGACACTTTGCTCAGCCTAGGTGAAGGGAGGAGGGGACTGGACCTGCCTCAACTGAATCTACCAGGCTGAGCTGAATCCCCAGGGAAGACCTTTCCTTGGAGGAGATGGGAATGGGGGAAGGACTGGGGAGAGGGGGAAGGAGGAGGGAGGACAGGAGAATCCATGGCTGATATGTAAAATTAAATTCATTATGACATTAAAAAAAAAGAATTAACTCCAAAAAAAGTTTGAAATTAGTGAAGGACAGCTTCTTCCTTCAATGCTGTGAAAATTACCCTTTTGGCTATTAAATTTACTTTGCCCTTGTTGAATTAGGAATGTGGGCCTGTTGTAGGCTTTGTCTTCCAGTGAAATTTAGCAAAAAATGGCCCTGGAATGCTTAGTGTAGTAGTTCTGTAAATTCATAACACATTCAACTTTGAGTTTGTATTTTCTAAACCAAGTTGGCAAGACAAAGGACATGCCTTAGAGGAACTGGAGCCTGGCCCACATGCAGACTTCCCTTTCATATATTCCCCAGAAAAGGGATCTTGGAGGCCTTGCTTTTTATCTCAGGTGTACCCCCCACACACACACACACACCACTTCCTGGCAAGGGCCTGAGTACTTGCATGGGTAACATCCCAGTGGATGAACAGAACCTCAGTGTTTGGGGATGTATCAGTTACAACCTGAGCTGGCAGAATTGGTTGCTGGATAATCCAGAGGTTACCTATCTTGAATATCAAGCTTCTGCATGATCTACATGATAAATCCTTGACTGCTGGTGGCAATATCCTTAGGATTTGCTTCTCCAACCATGGTATGGAATGGTGAATCTATAGGAAAGAGACATGCTTGATTAAACTTTCTTCAACTTTGACCTCCACTGGAAAACCATGAGTCAGTCTCACAGCTGATGGGACTCAAGGAGAGGCTCAACAGTTTAAGGACCTGAAAAATACAACCATGCTTCACATGAGGAGCAGGACTCTGGGCACTCACAGTGAACTTTGGGCTATGCACAAGTGTTCTTGTGTCTCAGAGGACATTTCTTTGGGACCACTTCATGTGTGGATTGCAATGAATTATATTTCTGCTTTTAGAATTCTGTTTTCCCTTGTTTTGAGATATTATCCCACTACAAAGCCCCAGATGGTAATGAACTCATGGCTTGCCTGCCTCTGAAGACTGAATCCTGAGATCCAGCATCTGCCCTAAGATCTGGCTACTTTCAGAATTCTTCAGTCCTGCTTCTGTTTGCCTCTGCTGACCTATATGTGGGTACCATTCAAGGAAATGAATTATATAACCTTATGATTCTGGATATAAAATAAGTGCTCTGATATTTGCATTTAAACTCCACTTCTAAAATTAAATAGAACATTTCATACTAATAAAAAAACACAAAACAAAAAATAACTTGTAATGTGTCACCAGTTTCCTCATCAGTGAATTAAATAAACTTTTAATGTTCTTTCATTTTTACACCTGTATGAAAATCTACACTTTTGCTTTCTTTCAAAAATTATTTTCTTGCATTTGTAAGATAGAATCAGCTTCTTTTACATGTTATTTTCTAAAATGTACTGCTCTCTCTCTTTCTCTCTCTCCCGTGTGTGTGTGTGTGTGTGTGTGTGTGTGTGTGTGTGTGTGTGTGTGTGTGTGTGTGTTGGAAGTCTCTTGAATTTCATCAACAGCCAGTTAAAAACAATGTCTTAATCATTGCCAAAATATCAGATGCTGCATTATGTTTATTGAGCCTAATAATTCAGTGTTCTCTTTAAATACAAAAGAATTTGGTTGGCTAATGCCCAGGGCAGATAACAAAAGCCTTCCCTGCCACACAGTATCATAACACAGCTAAGCCTTTCACTTACTTTCCAGCCAAGCATGATTTACTATGTTTTTCAGTTGACACAGCAAGGAAATTAACTCTAGTTTAAAAATAGAAAGAAACAAGGCTTTGTTTGGAATATATTTTAGTAAAATCATAGCTGTAAAGTAAAAGTTTACTCTCATGGATTTATATAGCAAAGACTCAAAGAAATGATAATGCAATACTAATTATATTTAAACTCTGGCCTACATCTTACTATTAAAATAGCAATAATTGAGATTTTAAATTTATTTTGTGTGTGTGTATGTACATGTATGTGGACATACATATTCACATGTATGAGCGGAGGTAAGAAGAAACCTGTAGATACTGATTTTCTTCCTCTACCATGGGGGTCCAAAGGATAGAATTCAGGTGTTTGGCTCATTACCAAGAGCTGTGACATGCTCATCTATTTCTCTGGGCCTTTGTCAAAGTTTGTTTTATAATAATTGAGTTCTTTTAAAAGCCAGGAAGTATCAGCCCAAGATTACACAGAGTGATGTTGACTGCATAAGTGAAACGGTGACTACTCAGCCCTTGGGGATCTAGAGAATGTTTCTATTGTTAGTCCTTATCCTTTTCATCAACCTTTACTCTACAATTTTATAAATCATTTGACAACAGCTATGAGGAAATTAACACACAAAGTCTTTTATACACCAACTCAGACCATATTCCTCTTGCAACAACAAATAGTAGAGTAACTTAGATAACATTAAAAACCATTGGTAGTGCTGGGGTTAAATAAATGTCTAAGATAGATGAAAGTATATCACTTGGAAAATGCAAATAAAAATGTTTTGACACAATTCTATACCAAACTTTACCAATTTGAAAGTTTGTGTCTAATTTTTACTTACTCTTCCAAATCAAATCCCTTTTCTTGACACTATGCACACTCACTATGATGCATCCAACACTCCTTAACAAATGGAATGCACTGAATTATAATGGGGTGAAAGAATAAGAGTATCAAGGAGTCTCCAAGTAGACTTCTGCTTAGTAAATGAACAAAGGTCATTGACAAATTCTTATAGTCATTCGATGGGGGAAAGAAGAGTCTGGGAACAAAGCAGACATCATACAGTCATGGTCTTCCAGGCAAAAGTCAGGCAGAAATTCACTTTAAGAGTGTCATTCTTTGTTGATGACTTAATCTCTCAAGTGAGTAGTTCTAGGATGTCATATTGCTAAATTCTGCTGATTTTAATTCTAAGGGGACAAGTGACATATAAAAGCATAACACTTCTCCCCATTCTGCCACAGAAAAATGTTAATCTCAGAAAACAGCGCCTCAGATGGGAATGTGTTCCTAATGTTCACCTACATTAATGATTCCTTATTAATACATCTCATGAGCTAATGATACATAATGTTTAGCAATGCAAATGATCTTGCTAGTGCAATTGGAGAAAATGGTATAACTGCCAAGAAATGAGCAAGGGGACTCTAATCACATACCATTAATAGGACAGAAATGCAGAGTCCTATTCTTAATGCTTCACAACATAGGTCTTATGGGTGGATTTTCCAATATCACTTGGGTCTTACTGTATGTCACATTGGGAAATGAATAAATTGAGTCAGACGTCACTGGTTCTAAAGTCCAACTATACTTGTGCTGCAGTATATGTGTCTTTCTCTTTCCATTATCTTATGGCAATAAGCACACCTCAAAACCCTCTAGAATATTCTTGGGCCAATTTTTACCAGAAGATTGTTAATACTTGATTCACAATACTCCTGTTATGATAAAATATCATGATCAAAAGCAATTTATGAAGAAAGGATTTATTTTGGCTTACCATTATAAGGGAATAAAATCCACCAAAGAAGGGAAGTTATGGCAATAGTTGAGGAAAAGTATGGTAGAAGAAGCAGGAAACTGGTTGATCACATTTTCATCCACAAATCAGAATCCCAGAGAAAGAACAGGAAGTTGGAGCATCTATAAGTCCACCCTCCTTTGACATAACTTCTCCATCAAGGCTCCACCTCCTAAAGGTGCCACAATTACCCAGTAGTGCTACCAACTGAGGACCAAGTATTCAAATAAATGAGAGGATGAAGAACAATTCTCAATCAAACCACCACCCTTGGTGTTAAAACACGTCTAGGGGGTTCATGGGATAAATCTGATTAAATTATCTTGCTGTAATCTGCACCCTAATATAAATAAAAAGAATCTGTGGAGGTGGTTCAGTGAATAAGAGGTTTTGCTCAATGATTTCCACATGATTTAAAGTCTTTAATCTTTTCTGTAGGTGTTACTCTATTCGTTTCTTCCAAATGGATAGTGTAGAGTTGTAAGTGATTTAAATTAGATGAAAAAATGTATTTTTAAACCAAGACATATAATCACATGAATATTACTTACTCATATTACTTTAACAATGTAATATCTAATTATCCTGTTTAGAATTGTAGCAAAATAAAGGTTGTTGGCAAAAAGAAGTGTTACCATTACACACTATATATTGGAAAATATATAGAATACTTACTACTGATAAGATCGTGTCCAAAGAATTGTGAGAGATACAAGGAAGAGAAGATATCTATTTTCATTTTCAAATTTATATATGAAAAGATAATTATGGAATCACAATGGAGTGAATCTGAAGCCTTGAAATGGGCCCTTTTCCTATTGCAGGAGTGAGATACTGGAAAAATTCTTAACTTTGCCAAGCTGAAATTTTACTGGCCTCATAAGAATTAACTGCAAATACATGTTAGGCTGTTACAAAATGACGGCATAGAAGACTGTGATAATATACAGATGTGTATTTTGTCTCTTCATCAGAATGTTTTTAATGCTAATGAAAAAGAGCAAATATAGAGAAAGAGGACAAAGGATCAAAAGGAAGATTGGATTGGTGAATTAACACTGGAGGAAACATCAAAGAGACAGACTTTAAGCACAAGGTAGGGAGTCTTCTCATTTCCTCAGATATAGGAAAGGCGGCTCTACAGGGAGACCCGGATTTAGGAGGAGGGAGAATGAATCTATAGCTTCTGCTCAGTTCTGTCCTGCTCTCTTAGTAAGTCACACAGCAGGGACTGGGGTTTCAGGAGAGCTTAGTGAGAGAGGAGTTCCCTGTGCCAATGGAAGGACTGAGATGATAGCCGAGGGAGAAACAAGTCTTGAACAGTGTCACTGTTTTTGGTTATGCACTAGTTTAGAGAGGTACAACGCAGTTTGGCTACTATAAATTTGGAAAGAGGACAAACATGAAAAGACAGAGTTGAGACTGTTGACTAGAGGACCCTTGAAATGAGGAACCAAGTTTTTAGAAAAGGGAGGAAAGTCCTAAACAAGCCCTTAATCATGGAAAATGCTTGTATGTCAAGGAATTGAAAGCTTCAAGAAGAAAATGCTTGTATGTCAAGAAGAAAGCTTCAAGATGAATGACCAGGTGTGTCTGAAAACCATGTTTTCATTAAGGAAGATGCTGGAGGTTAAGCATTCAAATATTATTGTGTGGAGGTTCAGTTTCAGGTGACAGCCATGAAGGTAAATCTCTGAAAAGTCACAGAGTAAATAAGAAACAAACAACAGGACTTGAGGAATTTGAGGGAGATGATGAAATCACAGGGCTCTCAGATGGGGTGGATAAGGAAGACTGGGACCTGGGAATCCATCCTCATAAAATACTTGCAGCATAAATGGAATTTTAAATCTTTATATTTATATAAACTCATGAAATCAGAAAATGACAGAAAAGAGGGGATGGGCAAGGGAACAGATTGTTCCAGCCTCACATTAAAAGCTCATGTAGGAATTTTCAAGGCCTATCAGAGTGCTAGCCCTCCCAGCTTCCAAGAAGCAGGAACCCTGTGGACTAAGGCACAGAGGTAGATTTGAAGAGGACATGGTTCTCAGGCAGTCACCAGGCTTCTGAGTCTTTCTACAAACCATCATGACATAGGCCACAAACTTCTAAATGGAATGTAAGTAGATGCATCATTCTGACCAAGTTATATTTCTTTATTGTCATAAATAATAAAAAATTACAGATCACATGAGTTCAAGTAAGCATTGAATTCTGCAGCCATAACTAAGTATTAATGGCATTATTATGAGCTTCTCTGTGTCATCTTCTGTGCTAATTAAGATACTTGTTACAAATTATTGAATGGATTCTTGACAGAATGTATTTCTTTGCCTGTGTGGCCTTTGTCTAAGGGTCCTGGCTCTATGGTCCATCATGTTTTGCATTTAAACTTGAAATATACATTAATATGATAAATTGGTTTCCCTCTCGTGTTCCCACAAGCTGCTTCTCATTGAGCTAAGTACTTCTTCAAGGGGCTAAGAATCCATTGATTTCAGATCAGCAAGTATATGAGATTTTTTAGACCATATTGAAAATGAAAAATTGAACTCCTCATCGTTCTTTCCCAAAAGGGAAAGGCTGAAGTCAGCAGAGCTAATGAGGAAAAAAAAAAAAAAAAAAAAAAAAAAAACTACCAATACAGAAACCCAGGAGCAGCAGGTAGAAGAATTAGTCACAATTATTCTGAAATACATAAATTTACCTCCAATATTCTGCCAAAAAAACTGAATGATTTAATACAACATGTTATTTTAGCTTTACAAAGCATAGGTTTTGAGGTTTTCTCTTTATGCCCTTGTGTTTTCTTGACTTTCTTACCTGTTTCCAGTTTCCCAGGTTATTTGTAAGGGATTGCATTTTTTAGAGGCCTGTGCCAAGATTTACCCGCATGAGTCCTGTTGACCTTGGTTAGAGCTGCAAGGCAAAATCTCTACTCCTTGCTATAAAATGAACTTGCTGTTTACAGCCACAATTTCATCTGGTTTTGCTATCCCACATATGAAAATTATTTCTCTGGAAGGCTTGATTTACTTCTATTAATTATTATTCAAAAATATACCCTGAGAAACAATTGTAGCCAAATACCAAACAAATGAAAACAGATGGTGTATAAGCTAGAGGAAGGATTTGGCCCAGGAGGGTAGGAGAAAAATATATAATACAAACAGAATTTTCTTTAATTGCCTTCAGTGAGTCAACATGCAAAGTGACCACATCTTTCTTCATACCTCTCCTCATTTTAAAAATGTTTATATTCAAGGTGTAGGATATATAAAACATTATCCAGAAGTTAGATAGCAAAAATAAGGTCTTTGTGTCCTTGATGACAGTTCCTAGTTCCCTGCTAACAAGGTAAACTCAAGGAAAAAAATAACTAAGTGAATTGGGCAAACTCTAACATCTGAGCGATAAAAGTGAGTTTGAAAACCGCTTGTTGGTTTTAAATTGAACTACTCATTAAAAGGTTTTCTTAGTGCTAGGAGTACAGGGCGGTGGTGGAAAGACTCCACAGTGGCCGGAGGTCCTGCCTTCTTAACATCACTTTGTCATTAGGAAGCTGACAAGTGCAGAAACGGCTTTAGCCTCATCTGTGTGTCCTCTGCCACAAAGATCAAGACAACTGGTGAACTTCTTCTGCTCCCCTAAACAGCATGTGTGGAAAGAGACAAGCAGTTTCTCTGAGGACAAGAATTCTCATCACGTGAGCAGGGGCTTCCTTTGTTCTCATTAAAACTCGCTGAAAGGGCCCTGGAATGAGGGACTACTCTGGAAAATCGGTCCTCCTCTGTGCAAAGTAAAGATGTGAGGTCAAGTTCACCAGATATGAATCATTATCAAGTACGTCCACCTGAAAAGCCAAGTTCAAGATACCTGTGAGAGAATGCACTTTACAGCGCCCCCAGACTCTTCCAGCACAGATTTCCCTCCACACTTAACACACCAGATGGAAACTTGAAACATTTGAAAAAGTGTCAGAATGTAATCAGGCATCAAAGTTAAAGTGAATTTTACAAACAGTACTCAGGCTAACTAAATTTTCAAACCACTTTTGGCACATTTCTTTGGTCTCCTCTATTCATTTTGCCAGAAGTCATTGATTTAAAAAGGTTATGCAAATGTATATATTTTTCCAATTTATCATTTATAAAGAAAGCACTTATGTAAATAAACCTTTGGAAAAGCTAGGTTATTATAATTAAAGCACAAATGTGGTTGTGTGGGAAATATTGTTCTTTTGCTTTAATACGTGTTTTAAAAAGTTATTTATATACATTGCAAAGAAGAGTTTTATGCATGAATTAAATATTATAGACAATTCCCCACAGTACTGTAAAAAGATATAACTTCAATTAATTGTCATACTGTCCCAAAACTATAGGGAGTGCCCTTTCTCTCCTCTCTTTACAATACTGTATGTGTGTATATGTGTTTCTGTCGTACATATGTGTACAGGCAGGTACTCCAATGAACACCTATACAGAAGCCAGAGCAAGCAAGGAAGTGTCTTCCTCTGTCACCCTCCATCTTATTTCCTTGAAAAGGGATCTCTGGTTAGGCTGGACAGCAAACTCTCAGGACCCACCTGTCTCTGCTCCTCAGTACTAGGGTGACAGACGCCAAAGCCCCGCCTGCCATTTTGATAGATACTGAGGATACAAACTCAAGTCTGCATGCAGACCAAGTACTCTGACTCACCAAGCCAGCTCCCCAGCCTAAATATTTTTTCTATTGTTAATACACCACAGCCACCCCTATGTTGAGTAACTCCAGAAGTATTGACTCATGTCACCCTGTGTTGCAGTCACACAGCTAGCTATATCTGGCCAGCTAGCTCTATGTGCTCCAAAACTCAATCTTCAGCTTCTGTTGGATTTTAGAAATGGACCATTGACATAAAAAATTATTCTTTCAAATTAAGAGAACCTCTGCCTGAAGACTACACTAGGATTGTTACCGGTGTGTTGGGTGAGAGCCGGTCCTCTAGGAGTATGATGAGCTCATTCCATGAGCCAGACAATGATCATGTGCCATGGAAGCAAGATAAAACCAAAGTGAGGTGACAGACAGACAAGGGAGTCACTGACAGAGTGTGACAGCCAGAGCTGAGGCCAGGGATCTGAAAGGAGCAGTTTTCTTACCGGTCCTCTCGGAGTGAAAGCAGCAGAGATCTTGAGCACCTCAAACAGAAAGTAATGGTTGTGGACCTGAGGACATGGAAATGCCAAGCAAGAGACAGCTAAGGTAGAGAACCTGAGGAGTCTGGACAGAAAGTAACAGTTACAAAAAAACAGGGACCCTGAAGGAGCTTCCACCTTCCTGGTCCTTCAGAGTAGAGATCATAAAGCCTCTGCTTGCTCCTGGACACAAAGGAACAGTTACAGATCTGAGGCCAGCTGAGATGGTGAAAGTAAGTTACAGATTGAGCGGCAGCAGGGAAAGCCCCTAAAGGAGAAAAGAACTAAAATGACAAACTTTATTACAACAAACAGCTACAATCAAGAGGGTGGGAGGAGCCCCAAGGGTAACAGGACTTTCTATAGGCTGCCAGGGGCCATATCTCCTGACAGTCACTTTGTAACATATAATGTCTTGGAAAGGAGAACAAGGAGCCATCCTTCTTAAAGTGCTAGTTCCTGTTTTCCAAATTAACACAAGTTCTCCTGACCATCTTTCATTCCCCAATAATTTGAATCATTAAATTGACTAACTATATCTTCTTTTCTACCAGACATTCCACCTGAAATGCAAGTTGAACGTGGAAAATTATTTCATTCTCATTTGATAGGATTTTTCCATGAATGTTCTGCTCTGTTCACTGGGTGTGGAGTACTTGCCATCATGTATTTATCTAGCAATTTCAAAGAGCTTTTAAAGAAAATAAAAGCTAAAAGCCTGTAATATCAAACTAGTAAATATGATGTGCAGTTGCAACACCACGGGACAGAGGGCCTCAAGGGTATCTGAAGCCTTTCATTTACTGACCAATGGCTTCAAAATGGTTCTCAAAGTCTAGATGACAGCACTGCTTGTGAATAATAACCAGGAAACGTGATTAACCATCTTAATTTGATACATTCTATGCACATTTATTAACCACCTACTATGTGCTTGGTCTAATGGTACTGCAAGCTAGGTAGCCAATTCTTCCATTGTAAATACAAAAAACCCAACTGACATTGTCTCCTTCTGCAGGTGTCTTTGGTTTTCTATGCTCTCCTAGTCTGAGCTAGTTTGCTTCATGATTTTTGTCATGTTTGTGTCTGTGTTATCTCACAAAGCCCATTGGTTTATAATTGTTTAAAAGTAATTCCCTCCTAAAATAACAATAAATTATTCTTGAAGTCAAAATCTTGTCTTATTTTATGTTACTGTATAGCTAATTCCTCTGAATAGAAACTTCTCTTCTTGTAAAGGGACTCATATGATTCAGGAAGCTCACACTATTTAGCAAGGTTCAGGAAGTTCATAAAACATACAAGGTTCACAAAGCCATACCTAAGGTGAGATATATGTATATGTGTGTGTGTATATATGTATATGACTTTTTAATTGAGCTGCAAGTTGGAGATCAAGAAAAAAACTCTAGCTTTTGTAAATTGTCACTCATGCCAGGGTGGGATTTTCAGTGATAGAGCTATCCAAAAATCACCCATGTTCCTGTAAGTATTTCCAGTAGACCCATTGGTTCACCAAGCTATACTTGAGTGAAATCATTTCTTTGGCTGTGATTAGGGCCTTCTCTGGGGAGAATAGATGTTTCTTCATATTTTCCCAGGAAAAGGTACACATTTCTGTTGTTGTGATAAAATACATTGTCAACAATCAAATTAAGGGATAAAGGATTTATTTTAGTCAACAATTCCAGTCTATACCATCACTTCAAGATACTCACAGTGGTAGGAGCTTAAGACAGCTGATCACATAACATCCACAGTCAAGGGTGGAGAGAAATGAATTCATGCACGCTTACTTGTGCTCAGTTTGCTCTCTACACTTATACAGTCTAAGATCGCTGCCTAGAGAACAGTGCCACCCAAGATGGGCAAGTCTTCTATTATCAATTACCCATGAGTAATCAAGACAATCCCTCACAGAGATGTTCACAAGCCAACTTGATTCAGTCAGCTCCTCATTGTCTAGATTTTCCAGTTAACTGAACTAACAATCACAACTAAATGCTGACACTAGATTGGAGCTCACCTTCCTGACAACAGCCTTCCCCTTTTCGTGGAAAGCACATTATTGGCACAGAATGTAAAATAAGTGTGCTGTGCATTTAATTATGCATGCTCTTAGAAATGGACCTAAGTATGCATTCCAATGAGAAATTTAATATTAATGAATTTTGCATATTGTTTTTGCTTTCCTTTCCCTTCAGAATGAGAGTTATAACTAGGTCAAGAGTTTTCTTGGGAAGTGCATGATTTGGGGTTTGGTTGTTTTTGTTGTTGTTGTTGTTTACCAAATTATAATTTAAAAACTTCTATTTAATCACTAAAACTTTGCAAAAGCTTGCTTCTATTCTACACAAACTAAATTACCTGAGATAATTAACTATATCATTTGCATATTCAGCCCATGGCTATTTAAAAAGCTGCTTCAGTCATTATGTGGCTTTTCCATTTGGTTTAACACAAATTCCCAAGATAGCTTTAAAGTTATTTGGAGTTGTTCTCTTCAACATAACTGTGAGTTCAATTATGGAAGTGAGATTTTTTTGTTGTTGTTCTGTTTAGAAAATATTTTTCTCAGAGCTAAGAGTTGATCAGTAGAAACAGAGCAATTATCAACAATCTCTAAAAGAGCCCAGGAATTCTGCAAAGGTCTTCTTGGAAAGGGCAATTAAGAGCTGAAGTAATTGAAAACACTAGCTGTATCCCCTGCCTTTGTTTGTTTTGTTTGTTTGTTTTAATTCTAGGGATAGAACCTAGGGTCTCACACATCCTAAGCAAGGGCTCCATCACTTTTTTATTTTATTTTATTTCATATTTTATTTTATATGAGACAGAACATCACTATTTTGCCCAATGGGGCCTTAAACTCACTTTAGACCAAGCTGGTTTTGAATTTATGATCCTTCTGTATGGGGATATATCATGTACCCCAATAAACTTATTTGGGGATCAGAGGACAGAGTCAGCCACTAGATTAGACACAGAGGTCAGATAGTGGTGGTACTCACCCTTAATTCTATCACAGAGATGGATCTCTGTGAGTTCAAGGCCACACTGGGAACACAGTCAGGCAATGGTGGCACATGCCTTTAATACCAGAATTGAAATCTCATGCCTTTGCTTGGAAAGCACACACGCCTTTAATCCCAGGAAGTGACATGGCTGGGTGGAAAATGGTATATAATGCATGAGGAGACAGGAACTAAGCAGCTGTTCAACTGAGACCCTCAGGGATGGGGACTCAAGGCTTTCAATCTGAGGATTCATGGAAACAGGATTGGCTGAGGAGTTGGCAAGGCTAGGTTAGCCGCCTTGTTCTGTTTCTCTGATCTTTTAGCTTTCACTCTACTATCTGGCTCCAGGTTTATTTGTTGTTTGTTTGTCTTATTAATAAGACCATTTAACAATTTGTGTTACACTTCTGCCTCTGAGGATCCTAAGTATTTGAGATTACAGCCTACAGATCTGGTTTGTTTTACTTTTGAGACAAGGTCTCCCTATGTTGTCTAGGTTGGCCTCAAACTTGAGTGCCTTCTGCTTCAAGTGCTGGGATTCTGGGTGTGCAGCACTCTGCCAACCTACTTTCATTTAAACTACTGTACCTAAGCTTCTGAGTCTGTTTCTCAAGTAGTTTCCATGCTGTGAAGCTCTGCCTTCTTGTTTCATGCAAATCTACCCCTTATACATATGCCCCTGTTGCAAACACAATGGGCTAGTTTCTAGGAGTGACATTACAGCCAGACTGTTGAAAAAGTCTTCTCTTTCTGATTGCTGTCAGGTGAGAAGACCCAAGCCAAATGCCACTGACTCTTTTTTCTTCAATCTTATCTTAATTTTCTTATATATTGCCACTTCATAAGAGAAACTATACTTGCTAATGCCCACCCAACTGTCTAGCATTCTATCCTAAGGTGTTTAAAAGTTGTACACAAAGTGACCATAGTTGCCATGTATTCCTCCTGTCACCTTGGTGACAGACCTAGCCATGGCAGTCAAGCTGTCCCTCATAATTGCAAAGTACTTTTCTGAAATTTTGCTTTTTATTTTTAATCTCCTTAAGAATGGTGTTGTCATTAAGGGAGCCTTGGTTACTTAAAAGGATTTGGAAAGAGGAATTGCTGGAATAATACTTTGTCTCTTGACTAGGGAATGGGCACTGTTCAAAAAGGAATGCCTCATAAGTGTTACCATGGCAAAACCGGAAGAGTCTACAATGCCACCCAGCATGCTGTGGGCATGATTGTAAACAAGCAAGTTAAGGGCAAGATTCTCGCCAAGCGAATTAACGTGCGTATTGAGCACATCAAGCACTCTAAGAGCCTAGACAGCTTCCTGAAGTGCATGAAGGAGAACGACCAAAAGAAAAAGGAAGCCAAGGAGAAGGGCACCTGGGTTCAGCTGAAGCGCCAGCCCGCCCCACACAGAGAAGCACACTTTGTGAGGACTAACGGGAAGGAGCCTGAGCTGCTGGAGCCCTTTCCATATGAATTCATGGCCTAATGTACAAAAAGAAATAAAAGACCTGGACTGTATTTTTTTTAAAAAAAGCAAATAGAAACATATGAAATCAAGGTAAAGTATGTTTCAAGAAGTCAACAAATGCTTCCTACGTATTTCAAAATATCACAAATATATTGTATTTTCACCTATTCATGAAAGCATCCTATAAGGGGCAATAATCTGCTTGTCATTAATTAAACTCTTTTTCAGAACAAGAATCAGCCAAAAGTACCACTACTTTACTTGGGGATCTTTTGTTAATATAGTAAGTGTTTTAGTTGGGTTTTCTATTGCTGTGAGGAGACGCCATGACCACAGCATCTCTCATACAGGAAAACATTTAACTGTGGTGGCTCTTTTTCAGTTCAGAGGCTCAATCCATTATTATCATGGGGGGAAGTACAGAGGTGTGCAGGCAGACATGGTACCGGAGAAATACTGAAAGTCCTACATCTTGCAGACAACAGGAAATGGTCTCAGATACTAGCAATATCTTGAGCATAGGAAACCCCAAAGCCCACCCCCAACAATGACACACTTTCTCCAACAAGGCTATGCCTCCTAATAGTACCACTCCCTGTGAGCTTATAGGGGCCAATTACATTCAAACTACCATAGTAATTTAAAAAATACAGACATGTATATAAATATATGTCCGAAGAATACATAAAGAAAGGTTGATTGCTATAATGTAGCATATCCACATCCAAGTATCTAAGTATACAAGCAGAAAAAGGAATAAAGAAAATGGAGTAAGAATAAGACAGAGATAAAAGGGCACTAATGACAACAGATACAAAAGATATAGATTATAGTTATAGAAAGGTTTGTATTACTGAAAGATGTTAAAGAATACTCCAATGAAGGGATATTCTGTGTTCAAGTGTATAACAGCAATAGCTGTGTTAAAAGTACATGTTCTCCCCTATTTTTATCAACTCCACCATTATCACCCTTGCCAAACTGTCACTGCCTTTGTTTTGGTTAGCTTTCTGTGACTGCAACAAATAATCATCTTATGAAGAGAAAAGGACTATTTGTTTTGATTCATAGTTTTGAAGACATCCGGTGACACTTTTACACTGTGGGAAGCAGTCCGTCATGGTATGTGGCAAGACTGTTCATCTCATGTCCAGGATGCAAAGAGAAGCAAAAGGATCTTTGGTTCTACAATGTCAATTCAAGATCATGCTCCCAGTCACCATTAGAACTCTACTAGGCTCTACTTCTTTCTCTCCCTGCCCCCCATCTCTTTCTCACACACACACCAAAGTAGTTCATAGGCTAAAGACAAATCTTTTAGCACAAAGGTCTTTGAAAGACAATACAAGCATAGTAGTCTTCTCTATTTCTCAAAAAATTTAAATGGTCTTCATGTTCCACCAGCCTCAGACCATGTCAGTTCTTGCTCACTTCCATAGATTCACATTTCGCCTAGCTAATGGATACTCTTAACATAGCCCATCAGGTAGTCTTAACATGACCTACCAGATGTTCTTAGCATGACCTGCCAGGTGTTCTTAGCATGGCCTTCCAGTTATTCTTAGCACAGCCTACCAGGTACTTTTAACATGACCTTCCAGATATTCTTAGCATGGCCCACTAGGTATTTGATGACCTGGCCCACAAGTCCATCTCATCCTTGTCTATTACTCTTTCATTCATTTCCTTCTGGCACATAGCATCTTAGCTGTTCCTCAGACATCTCAGACCCTTCTTCTTCTAGCAGTGTCCTGTGTAGAATTATGAGAAGTTGACCCTCACTCTCTTTAAAATATGAACCAGCTCTGGACTCCAAGATATTCATCTCAGTCTTCCCAGGGGAACTTTTTCTCCATGTTTATTACACATTTCACTTATCTATTGTGTCTCATCTTCTAGTAGAATTTAAATGTCATGAGAGCCTATGTTTGAAGTCACATTTTACCATATTCAGTCCACAGCACAGTCAGCCAATCTCAACTCATAGTAGGCACTCATAAAAGTTCTTAAATCTGCAAAAATGATGTATAGCTCAAACTACAGAGTAAAGAAGTAATGAGTATTATTTATTTATTTATTTATTTATTTATTTATTTATTTATTTATTTATAAGCATTCACATGTAGTAACATGTCAAAAATTGAGGCATAAAATTACTCAGGGTATGTGTCAGAGCACATGTGATGTGTCCCTGATGAGTTTGCCATCTTGGACTTCTTTTTGAAAAACTTGATAGTATTTTGTAGAGTTCAGATTCATATACTACACAACTAATAATTCTGCTTTTCAAACAGGACCTTAAAAATTGCTTACATGTAGAAAATGACTTAGATAAGAGTATTTGTCAGTTGTTTCCAGGTTCTGACTATAGTTAATAATACTGCTATGAACATAGTTGAGCAAGTGTTCTTATGGTATAATTGAGCATCCTTTGGGTATATGACCAAGATTTGTACAGCTGGCTCTTGAAATAAATTGATTCACAATTTTCAGAGAAACTGCCATATTGATTTCCAAAGTGGCTGTACAAGTTTACACTCCCACCAACAGTGGAGGAGTGTTCTCCTTGCTACATATCCTCTCCAACATAAGCTATCATCAGTGACTTTGATCTTAGCCATTCTGACAGGTTAGGATGGTGTCTCAGAGTTATTTTGATTTGCAGTTTCCTAATGACTGAGACTGTTGAGCAATTCCTTAAGTGTCTTGCCACCAGTTGAGAGTCTTTTGTTGAGAATTCTCTGTAGCAGGAATCTTAAAAGATCTTATTAATAAAATCAAACCTGGAGCCAGGTATTGGGTTAAAGCTGGAAGATCAGAGAAGAAGAACAAGCCACAGCTACCTCACCTTGCCAGTTCCTCAGCTGATCCTGTTTCCTCAGACTGGAAGCCTCTGAGTCCTCATCCAGAAAGAATCTCGACTGAACTACTGCTTAAAGCCTGAAAGCTTAACCAGCTAAAAGCTTAACCAGCCCTAGTTCCTGTTCCTCACACCTTGTATACCTTTCTGGTTTCTGCCATCACTTCCTGGATTAAAGGTGTGAGTCACCATGCCTGGATGTTTCCAGTGTGGCTTTAAACTCACAGAGATACTGATGGATCTCCGCCTCCCAAGTGTCAGGATTAAAGGTGTGTATGCCACCATTTTCTGGCCTCTATGTCTAGTGGATGTTCTGTTCTGTTCTCTGATCCCAGATAAGTTTATTAGGGTGCACAATATTTTGGGTAACACAATATCACCACAATTCTCTGTTTAGATCTGTACCCCATTTTTTATATTGGATTACTTGGTATTTTGATATCTAGTTTTTTGAGTTCTTTATATATTTTGGAGATGAGCCCTCTGTCATATGTGGCATTGGTGAAGATTTTTTCCCATTCTGTAGGCTATTATTTTGTCTTATTGACTATCCTTTGCCTTACAGAAGCTTTTCAGTTTCAGGAGGTCCCATTTATTAATTGTCGATCTCAGTGTCTGTGCTACTGGGGTTATATTAATGAAGTAGTCTCCTGTGCCAATGTGCTCAAGGCTACTGCCAACTTTTTCTTCTATTGGGTCCAATGTAAGTGGATTTATGCTGAGGTCTTTGATTCACTTGGACTTGAGTTTTGTGCAGAGTGATAGACATGGATCTATTTACATTCTTCTAAGTGTTGACATCCAGTTATGCCAGCATCATTTGTTTAAGATTTTTTTCCATTGTATAATTTTGGCTTCTTTTTCAAAAATCATGTATTCATAGGTGTATGGATTAACGTCAGGATCTTCAATTTGAGTCCATTAATCCATATGTCTGTTTTTATGCCAATACCAAACTTTTTATTACTATAGCTTTATAGTAGAGCTTAAAGTCAGGGATGGTGATGCCTCCAGGATTTCCTTTATTGTAAAGAATTGTTTTAGCTATCCTGTTTTTGTTTTGTTTTTCCACATGAAGTTGAGTATTGTTCTTTCAAGGTCTGTGAAGAATTGTATTGGGGTTTTAATGGGGAATGCACTGAATTTGGAGATTGCTTTTGGAAAGATAGCCATTTTTGCTATGTTAATCCTACCTGTCCATGAGCTTAGGAGATCTTTCCATTTTCTGATATCTTCTTCAATTTCTTTCTTTCAAGATTTAAAGTTCTTCTTACAGGTCTTTCATTTGTTAAACAATAAAGTATTACTCAACCATAAAAAACAATGAAATTGTAAGTGGATGGAACTAGAAAAAAAAAAAAACATTTTGAGTGAAGTAACCCAGACCCAGAAAGACAAACATGGTATGTACTTACTCATAAGTGGACATTAGAAGTAAAGTATGGGATAACCAACCTTTGATTCACAGTCCCAAAGAGGATAGATAATAAGGAGGGCCCCAAGTGGGATGGACTTCCCTGGGAAGGAGAAATAGAAGAAATATCCTGGGTAAACTGGGGGTGGGAGGATGAAGGGATGGGGACTTGAGGGAGTGGGTTGGGTGGGCAGGATGTGGAAGATGGATTAGGGGCAGAACAGAGGAAGGGAGCAATGAAAGTGGTATCCATTATAGGGAGCCATTATAGGGTTAGGGAGAAACCTAGTACCAGGAAAACCCCCCAAGAATCCACAAGGATGACCCCAGCTCAGACTCCTAGCAATGGTGGAGAGGATGCCTGAACTGGCCACCTACTGTATTCAGATTGGTGACTACCCTAATTGTCATTTAAAGCCTTTATCCAGTAACTTATGGAAGTAGATGCAGAGATCTACAGCCAAGCACTGGGCTGAGTTCCAGGAGTCTTGCTGAAAAAAAAGTGGGAGGGATTGTATAAGATGGGGGAACCCACAGAGACAGCTGACCTGAGCTTGTGGGAGCTCATGGACTCTAGACTAACAGTTGGGGAGCCTGCATGGGACCAACCTAGACTCTCTTCATGTGTATGGCAGCTGTGTAGCTTAGACTCTTTGTAAGGTTCCTCGCAGTGAGGTCAGGCCTGTCCCTGGTCCTTAGCTGGCTTTGGAAACCTTTTCCCCATGCTGGATTATCTTGCCCAGGCTTGATACAAGGGGAAGAGATTGGTCCTGTCTCAACTCATGTGATGTGCTTTGTTCAAACCCATGGGAAGCCTGCCCCTTTCTGAATGGAGACAGAGGAGGAATGGATGGGAATGGGGGGGTTGATGGAAAGTGTGTGGGGGGGGGGGGAATGGGAAGAGATGAGGGAGGGGAAATTGTAATCAGTATGTAATGTAAAATAAATGAAAAAAAGATGTTATTTAAATAAAAGGAGAATATAGGAGAATATTTGTTGGCACACAAACAACAATAATAAAATATGGAAGATAGACCAGAAGCCTTTTGATTGGTGGCATTGTAGCTGTTGCATAGACTACTACAAAGCAGTTAAAACAAATTCAAAAAGCTATTTGCAAAAACCATAGGTGCATCTTGAAACATAAAGTTGAATAATTAAATCCATAAAACTATATAAAATAACATAAGCAGCATTAGGTTGTACATTGGCTTAGACATGCATACTGACATCAAAACACTATACATATGCAACTTCAGTTACATGTATGAGTAAACATGTATGTTTGCATTTCTGTATGTATGCAACAAAATAACTGCCAGAGTTTAGTGAGAAAGCAGAATACTTTGGTCTATGCAAAATAAATAAACAAATGTATACTTGACTATTGAAATATTGGAAAAAATAAAAGAAAGGGGTTGCAATGCCCCTGGCACATTTTGCTCACTTTGGAAATAAGTGTTTGAGTACTGATGGCATAAACACTTGTATATTCAATTTTCTTCTCAAAGTTCTCAGAGATTCTTTGGCACTCCGATTTATGTCCATCTATTTGCCCCAAGTTCTGTGGTTTAGGATATATTCTATTTTGATTTTTTAAAGATTTCTGAAGGAAATCTCCCAGCTCATATTTGAGAAACAAATTTGGTGATTGGTTTTGATATCATTCTGGCTGAAGTGACAGGTGGATTATTGAGACATACATGAAAGGGAGAAGAGAAAGATTTTGGGAAAGTGGAACTCTCTCTGACCCCCTCATCCATGCCACATTCTTACAAACAACCCAACTCTGTTGATTTTGGGGTTTTTTTTCCAATGAGATACAACCTGATAAGTAAACTTGGTCCTTCTCTGTGATCAACCCCAATTGCTAAGATACAGCAAGATTATAGACAAAGTGATGGATAGCCACCAAGATTTCAAAAGAGGTGCTTTCTTCTGCTGAGCACACAATAAACGTTGGAATGAGGTTTCGGTAAAAAGAATACTTATTCCCCTTGCGTGACATATTTTGATGCATTCCTAATGTGTTCCTTTTCAAAGCAGCTCTTCTGCAGAGTGGAGGCAACGGCAGAATGAGCAACAGTTGGTGTTGGATGCACACCGAGTTCCCATTTTTAAATCTCCTCAAAATGCAGCAGAGCAATCTAAAAGAGCAAGAGGCATGGTAGCTTTTTTAAAAACTATGTATTCTTGGTAGCTACATTTACTAGACTCAAAAATATGCGAGTTACACAATACACATATTTGGCTATAGCTAGTTTCTTTCCAAATTGGCTAATACAAAAAATATTAAATCCATTTAGTTATTTATTAAATATATTGTCAACACTTATTTTGAAATTATTTGACAGCTTATCATTCAACATCATGATATATTTAAAATGCTTAAGAGCTCACTCAGCAATATTCTGTGAATCAACAACATTTTTATTAATTTTGGACATATTTTTATGTTAACCCTTTGCCCTGACTTTCCACTAGTACCTTTGAAATAACCAACAAAATGTGAATTTGCCTTGTCAGTTGATGTCAAATAATCTTATGTGCTGAAGTTATAAACTGAAAGAGGATGGGTGTGCCTTGCTTAAATCATTTTTGTTCTCAGATAAGATATTTACTGATATTAATCTCTGCTTGTCCATAAGTGCTTCTTTTGAACCATGTTCAAGTCATTTTCCTAAAGTCAATCTTATTTGTAATGTAAAACAACGTGTGTGTGTGTGTGTGTGTGTGTGTGTGTGTGTGTGTGTGAGAGAGAGAGAGAGAGAGAGAGAGAGAGAGAGAGAGATTAGTTAACTATACTGGTTGGTTTCTGTAAAGTTGACACAAGCTAGAGTCATCAGAAAGGAAGGAGCCACAGTTGAGAAAATGCATCCATAAGATCTGGCTGTAGCTCTGTAGACCAGAATGGCCTTGGATTCACAGACATCTGTCTGACTCTGTGATTGGAGTATTGGAATAAAAAGCATGAGCAGAAATTATAGGAATGGCCGACCAATGAGCTTGAGACCCATACTATAAAATGGGACCCACTCCTAACAATGCTTTGAGGGCCAGGACCAAGAGGCCAGACAGCCCAGAGACCTAGGATAGAGCAAAACATGACTGGCAAAAAAGAAAAAAAAGTCAATAAAAGGATTCCTAATGATAGTCTGCTATATTCATAGATCATCATGGAGTTTTCACTCATCAACTGATGGAAAGAGATGTAGAGACCCACAGCCAAACATAGGTGAACCTCAGGAAGTACTCCAGAAGATGGAGAGGAAGGATTGCAGGAGCCAGAAGAACCAAGGACTTGGGAAAACACAGAGTCAACTGACCCTGAGCTCATAGGGGCTTACAGAGACTGAATCACCAACCAGAGAATTTACATGGGACTGATCTGGGCCCTCTGCACATGTGTTTTAATTGTGTGGCTTGGTCTTCTTGTGAGATTCCTGGCAGAGGGAGCAGGGTCTGTCTCTGACTCTGTTGTGTGTTCTCAGGACCCTTTCCTCCTATCATGTTGCCCTGTCCAGCCTTAATAGGAGTGGAAGTGTCTAGTCTTGCTGAAACTTGATACCCTATCGCTTGATGATATACTACAGCTTGCTGATACACAGGGAAGGACTGCACTTTCCTGAAGGGAAGAGAAAGGAAGTAGATGGGAGAGTGGGATGGGAAAGGGACTTGGGTAGGGACTAGGAGGAGAGGATGGAGGGAGGGGAAACTGTGATTGGGCTGGGGAAAATTAATTAATTGATTAATTAATAAATTTTTAAAAATCTGGCTGTCTAGCAAATAACCTAGCTGTCACCATAGAGCTTTTGTCCAGTGATTGATGGAGGCAGATACAGAGATCCACAGCCAGGCACCAGGCTGAGCTCTGGGAATTCAACTGATGAGAGAGAGGAGAGATACTGCAGACGAGGGATGTGGAGATCATGATGGGAGGACGTGCAGAGATGACCGGCCACACTTGTGGAAGCCCATGAACTGTGGACTGGTGGCTGTGGAACCCCCATGGGACTGGACTAGGCCCTCTGGATACGGAAGACAGTTGTTTGGCTCGAACTGTTTGGGGGTCACCCAGGCAGGGGGATCGGGATCTGTTCCTGGTCTGTGGGCGCCTGTGGTGCCACACCTTGCACAGCCTTTCATCAGTGGGAAGGAGCTTGGACCTGTCTAGGCTCAGTATGCTGGGCTCTGCTGACTCCCCATGGGAGACCTCGATTTGGGGGATGTGGGGATGCAGGGTGGCTTGGGAAAGAGGGCTGGGGGTGGGAGGAGGGAGGAGGGGAGTCTGTGGATAGTATGTGGAGTGAGTAGAAAATTTCTTAATAAAGAAAAATGAAAAAAATCCGGCTGTAAGGCATTTTCTCAATTAGTGATCATTGTGGGAGGGCACAGTCCATTGTGGGAGGTGCCATCCTTGGGCTGGTGGTCTTGCAATCTATAAGAAAGCAGGCTGAGCAAGCCATGCGGAGCAAGCCAGTAAGCCAGTAAGCAGTACCCCTCAGTGGCCTCTGCATCAGCTCCTTCCTCCAGGATCATGCACATTTGAGTTCTTGTCCTGACTTCTTTTAGTAATGAATAGCAATGTGGAAATGTAAGCCAAATAAACTCTGTCTTCTCAACTTGCTTTTTAGTCTTGGTGTTTCGTTACAGCAGTAGAAACCCTAAGATATTAAACCAAGATTTATATTCAAGAAGAGAACCTAAAGTAATTTTAAGGCGTTAAATTTGGTAAAAGTTAGCTACAACCAGTAATTTCGTTTCTAAAGGAGTTTTGCTGTCATGTTTATGCAAGACAGACTTCTAAGTGAACTTTCACCCCATGACCTTTCACAAAGAACATCACCAGTGTTTCCTAGTCATTTCACTACACTCACCTGACCCACCACCACTCAAGTACAGTGTTGTGTGCCCCTCGTTAGCAGGCAGTCCCTAACTAAACCTAAACATGGTTTGTTCCTCAAGGTGTACACAGCGCTCTTCCATTCCTTCATACTCAGGACACACCTTTTCCTATCATGTCCTTGGAGTTGACACACTGTCTCTTTGTGACCATTTTAATCCTCTGAGAAATCATTTGTTAGAGGATGAGTTTTGAGTGTTGTCCTTCTGGCTTAAAACTCCTCGATTTTTAACACTTACCATAAGAAGAACCAGTCCCAACCTTAAAAAAAAAAAAAAAAAAAGATAAAGGAATGGAATGTTTAGTTTAAAAGCCCAGAGGGAAAGTGAAGTGAGGAGCAGCCTGAACTCAGAAATTGGAGAAGCCAAGGCAGTAAGAAATAAAAGAAAACCCCAGAGATGAATCATAGTAAAGAGAAGGGTGTACCGTCATTTGCAGAATATATAGATTTCTTTTTATATACCAAAATATTAAGTCCTTTGATATATTCCCAAAACATGAGAATCCAAAACTGACTCTTCCTCATGAATTCAGCCATTAGCATTTCATGAGCTTCTGCACACTTTCTGTGGATCTTTCCTCATCACATTAGTTATCGAGACACTTGGCGTTTCTTCACAGCATGCTCGAGTCACAACACAGACATCTCTGCCCTCAAAATAAATGGATATTGAACTCTGAATAAAACATGCCTCTTTCATCTCCATCCTGTCCTCTTTCTTAGTCTGTTGTTCTGTAGCCTCCAGGAATTCTGTATCCCAAGTTAAAAAGGAATGGACCAAGGAGATGTCTTGAAAAGTACCAGTTCACACATGGAAAATGGTTAGCTCTGGCTACCTGGAGTTCTTTCCAGGATGCCAGTTCATTTCTGAACAACACTTTCTAGGTTTGATAATATAATTGATTTTTCTAAATTAAAATCATTTTTATTTACTTGTACAAAAGTATGAATCAGAAAAGTTTATTTCTAAAAGAAAATGTGGAAATGTCTTAGTCTAGTGTAGGCCTACTTCATTTGGACTACTAAAGGTTGTAACATGATCACAGTTTCAGACATGCCTGGTTTCTTGCTCCTGCCAAAGAACACACTATTGGTAGAATAGACAGCTTATCCCATTTTCTAAGTCAGGGAACTTAGGGAGTCACTTGCTAACATGCATGGAAACTCACAGGAACTACTGCAGTCAGACCTAGGTCTCCTAATATTTCAGTTGGGAATACTTTAATGTGTGAACCTAAATAGAGTTGTTGATTAACCATTTATTATAAGCTGGATGCTTCCCATGGCCCTGTGATGCTCTCCATCCCATGACTAGCTACATATCAATTAGTGATTGGTGAGCAACCTCCAAATATTACACAGAAACATTAGCGTGTACTAACAGAAGTCACACTACTTCAAAGGAAACTGAAGCTGCCTATGTGTTGACTTATTTGCTCTATCATTTGTCATTGTTATTGGCTCCACTTGCCAACATACTGAATTCTGTTCAGCCCTGTTTGAAAGGAGGCTAAGTCGCTAGGCCTTTTCTCACCCATTTCCCTCAGCACCTCATACATCTTCTGTTGATCTCCTGCTACCTTAAATGTGAGGCTAAATCTTAAATGACAGACACACATATTGTATATAAACATTTATATTGTATTTAATCCACTGGTTTTTTGTTTTGTTTTGTTTTTGATTTTTCAAGGCAGGTTTCTCTGTGTAGCTTTGTGCCTTTTCCTGGAACTCACTTGGTAGTCCAGGCTGGCCTCGAACTCACAGAGATCCGCCTGGCTCTGCCTCCCAAATGCTGGCATTAAAGGCATGCGCCACCACCGCCTGGCTAATCCACTGTTTTTAATAGATCCAAGATGGATGGAGTAATACTTTATATGGAAGCCAGAATTTTACACACAAACTGAGAATAAATAGCTACAAAAGAATACACATGCACACACACACACACACACACACACACACACACACACACACACACACCACAATCCAAATGATACTATCTCTTAATTATCTGACTTTGTTTCTCAATAGAACATCTCTGTGGGTTAAATCACTTGGAAATCTATATTGCTCTAACTCTAATATTAAATACTATCTTTTAAAAAGAAAAGATTATTTTCAAATAAAAATATCTCTATGACAGATTCCTTTATCCTCATAGACAATAGTCAAGTATGTCAAAGCCATCACAGGAGGTATTCAGGAAACCTCCATATGCTGAATCATCTACCAGGGACGCATTTTTGGCTACAGATAGTAAATAGACATTGGTGTAATCCCTTACAAGTTAATGCTTTCCAACATGATTCCAAATGATGCAATATTTAAAGTTATACTATGCTTACTTGAAAATAATATTGTGTTAATCAAAAATCTTAATAAAACTATTCATTGGTTATTTCATGTTTAAAAACAAGTCTTTCAAAGCAAAACCTTTTTGATTGGGTGTCCATCAGTTTATTTTACACTCTTGAAAATACACAAAGGTTTAAAAAAAGAACTATCAAATTTGCTTTCAAAGGAAAAACCATCAATTTGGCATTTATGAAGGATGAGGGAGGCAGAGTAAGTGATCAAAAGGGGAAATCAAGATTCAGGCTTCCTTTCCACTGTGAGGGGCTGCTAGCAGTAGAGGACAGGGCTACCAAGCCAGGCACTGCATTTTCTAGGCCCTGTCAGTTTATCCTGGAACCAGTGGCATGTTCTTACAAAAACAAAATCAAGGAGGAATCCATGGATGGAAGAAAAACAGAGGCCAAGATTGGAAAAACATTTTATATGAAAGCTGCCTGCCAATCAAAAAGAGGCAAAGTGTGTTTTAATGAAATGAATATATATATATTTGATTCAGCCATTAGAATTTTGTAGTTGCTTCATTATAGCAGTTTGTCTCAAGTACCAAAAATATTCACTGTAAAACAAAATTATGTAAGATGTTTATTGATTAAGTCTGGAAGTAAATAAATTATCTGAAGTCTATTCTTATACATTTCTTTTAAAATGTAGCATTTTTTATAACACTGATACTAGTCTGGTCTTTCAATATTACAGGACAAGAAATATCAGAGAACAAATGAATGAGTGAGATTTCCTAGAAATCAAAGATATGGTAATCTGAAATGTAGCTTTAGGGTATCAAACTTAGCACATGGTTTAAAAGAATGACCACAGTAACTTTTTAGCTTCTCATTTACTGTGAGTTCCATAGAGTCCAATCTCATTACACAGATGGTGCTTCACAGGGATACTAAGGAGGATTCACACATAGTGACCATCGTCAAGAATAAAAATGACCCACATTTTTACTTGTTCTCTTTTGTTCAGTTCCAAACTTAGAATATAGACTCTCTGAGGAAGATTGCAACAGTAATGTCAGCCTTAGTAGCTAAGAACAGCCCAGCACAGTTGATGAGCAAAACATAGCTAATATAGTAAGTGTAGATCAAAAGATATTTGGACCTAAAAATCTTTCAAATGTAGCTCAGTAGGTAAAGGACCTCCAGCATTCAGGAAGGCCTGGGTTCAGTTCTCCAACACTGCATGAACTAAATGTGGTAGTGCACACCTGTAATCTCAGTGCTCCAGAGTGGATGCAGTAGAATAGTAAGTTCAAGGTCATCCTTGGCTACACAGAAGTTCAAGGCCACCTTGGGCTACATGAGACACTATCTCCAAAAGAAAAATTTTCAAAGTGATGGGCTAAATTTATAAGAGCTTCTTATTTTGTGATTCTAGATTCTTTTGAAGAAATAATTAAAAGATATTTACTGATGCTCCAAAAGTAAACAAACCTGTTTCATAGCTAATGGGGAAAGTCTTTGAGGCTAACAGTGATGCAAAGACACTCTGTGATACTAATGAACTATGATACAAAGCAATGGCTGTTTACTATATATGGTGCTGTGTGGATGCTTTTTTGATAACACTGCTCATAAACACAGATTTGAAGAACATAAAGATGCATTGGCCTCTATAACCCCTACAAATATCTCTTACAAAAGCAAAGTGCCTTGCTGCTAAGAAAATAACTGCATCTAATATAATAACAGGGTTCCTTTATAGTTCCAAATGCTCTCTTTCCTGCGCTTAAGGAAATCTTCTCAGAGGTCCTGTCAAAGAGAGGTGTCTCTTTAGACAATTTCCCCAGGGAGCTTATGTTTAAAACTCCTACAGAAGGAAAAGCCTTATAAAGATATGATCCTTAAAAGTGAACAGGTTGACTGCTTTTGCCTACTGTGAACATTAGAAGTGGGATTTAGAATTCAATATATTATAGTTCCTTGAATATCTTGGTATGAAAACAAAAACACATAAGAACTCATTAGGAATGGCTGAATACAAAGTAAGAATTAAAAGGGATATCCTACTCTTTTCAGATTTAGCCTAAATATATTTATGTATACAAGTTTTGAGTAATTTTTAAAAATTAATCCATATTCATGGTGTCTTAGTTAGGGGTTTCATTGCTCTGAAGAGATACCATGACCACAGCAACTCTGAATTGAAGGTGGCTTGCTTACAGTTTCAAGGTTCAGTCCATTATGATCATGAGGGAAGCATGGCAGCTAGTAGGAAGATGTGGTGCTGAAGCTGAGAGTGCTATATCTTGCAGGCAACAGGAAGTTGACTAACTGTCACACAGGGGAAAGCTTGAGACAAAGAGACCTCAAAACCTGCCCCCACAGTAATACACTTCCTCCAAGACCACACCCATTCCAACAAGGCCACACCTCCTAATAGTGCCATTCCCTTTGGGGACCTTTTTTTTTTTTTTTTTCAAACCACAACATGTGGATTGTAGTGGAAAGTAAAACCCACAACTCTAATTTGGGAGTGGGAAAAAAAGGTGGTTATCTAGACAGCATATGTTCTGGCATTTGCTCTTCTGCCATGAAGAGTCTGTTCCCTTAGAAATTGCTATAAATATAGATTTAGAGAGCTCTCTCCTATTCATATCAGGTAAAAGTTCAGAACATAAAGAGAAAAGCTTCATGGCACATTATGAGTTATTATCTACTGTCTTTCAACAGGAAGTCTCCTTAATCATCTTGCCTCTTTTAGATTTCTAATTTTCACACTTCCACCCATAGTTCCCAGGCCTCCCTCCACCTCAGTTAATAGTCAAATCTAGTGGTTGGCATTACACAGCAATAGTAAACAAATGACTTCAAACTCTCTATTCCAGCACCAGCTTTCTCCAGAAGCCTAGACAGGATCAACTGAGACCTACTTGGCATCTCTAATTTAACATTTGGTAAGATTCTCAGATGTAGAATGATTGAAATAAAACTGATTTCCTCTGAAAACAAAATAAGAGCAAAGAGCCTTGCCCACTCTCTCTCTTACCCCAGTGCACACCATTGCAATTTCTCTTTCTTGCTCCATATTCTGTCTGTTTTAAAATATTTTCTAGATCAGAACTAGCCTTGTTGTTATCTCTCAGCAGTAAATCCCTAGCTGTAACTACTCCAATAGTAATAAAAAGATTTCATTAACTATTACATCCCAGAATCCCCTATAGTCTACACACCTCATCTCCCACCCTCAAGAATTTCTTCTTATTGGTTCTCTATTATGGAACACTGCTTCCCAGCCATGACAGAGAAGGAGGCTCATGAGTCCAAACTCTACCCAAGAGTTAGGAAGTTAATGGTTGGTGGAAGGAAATGCACATGAGGCCACGCTCCTCTCCAAAAACAGATAGTTAACAGTTGCTGGAAGAGTGATCTTCTGTGACACAGCCAAGCATAAGATATACATGCTTCTGGACCGGGCGGTGGTGGCGCACGCCTTTAATACCAGCACTTGGGAGGCAGAGACAGGAGGATCTCTGTGAGTTCGAGGCCAGCCTGGTCTCCAAAGCAGGAGAGGCACAAAGCTACACAGAGAAACCCTGTCTCAGAAAAAAAAAAAGACATACATGCTTCTGTAAGTAACCCCTAACCTGTAGCCTTGCCAGAAACCTAACCAAAATTATTATTTTCTCCAAGCTATACTTGAGTGGAACCATTTCTTTGATCTGTCCTTGGTGCCCTGTTTAGGATAAATAGATAGATGTCCATTTGTCTCCACAGAAAATTTCACACATTCTCAAACATGCAAAGCTGGTTCTTTTTGCTGTATTTTAAATATACAAATCTAGTTCTTTCTTTACCACTGTACAGTTCTTAGTCTGAATCCATGGAACTCTCTAAATTGCAATCTCTAGATGACTAGCTCCTTCATTTAATCCACAGATCCTCAAATGTCACCTCCTCCAGTGGATTACTTTTAACAATGCTTCCAAACCATAGGTCACTGTGCCTCCTTACTCTGTTTTATGGCTAGATATATTGGCCTCTACCTAAAGTAATATTATTTCATTTTACTTACTTATGATTTAAGTCTCTGTGAGAATGTGGATAGCTTGCCTTTCTAAACTCTGTCTTCTGTAACAAGAATAATATGTAGCATATAAAAAAGCAGTATTGGTAAAATGAACAAAAGAATACATGAAGAAATGAAAGAAAATTTGTTATGTTGGCTATGATCTTAGGAGACACTGTATGACTAAGACAGCTATTATCTTATCACCTGTTTACCTTGGGAAATGCTATGTGTGTACACACATGTGTGTGCATGTCTGTATAATTGCATGTGTGTGCATGTGGTTGTATTTGTATGTGTGCATGTATGTATATATGTACATGTGTGAAAATGTGAATGCTTGTATGTACATGTGTGTAAATGTTTGTATACATGTGAGTGTATGTATGTATTGTGTGTGTGTGTATGTGTGTGTGTATGTATGTATGCTTAGAGGAGGAATCTTTGTGTCTAAGCAGCTATTCATCAAGGAGCACAAATCAAGAATGGCAGGTTGTGAGCATGATTAAGTCTAATGGCAGAGAAAAGAGACTTTCTGCTAAAGTTCAAGTTTCCAGGGAAACTGAGATCAGCACTAGTTGTTCAAGGTGATGATTTACATAGAGAAACTTGGATATACATCTTTAAACAACAAAAAAAAATGTGTAAGGCTACTACTTTTTATTTTTCAAGAATAAAACAGGAACAATCCTGAAATAAATTTTCTAGAGTAAGCAATAGAAAGTAGCTATTAACCTAACATAGCAGGACATACATTGGTCCTAGTTAGAAAAGTATACTGCTGGAATGCAATACATAGAATTTGCTTATAGATACTAGTATCTCTTTGCAAAACTGAAAAGAGAGAAAAAAGATTGTAAAGTACACAAAAATGTGTTCTGATTGTGTACTTTGTTCAAAAACAGAAGAATGGGGTTTACAGAGAGACCCAACTGTGCCTACAGAGAACACAATATTTCATCCCATGTGCTAAGGTCTTTTCAGTATCCTTGTCTTTGTTTTTGCAGGTGGGAAGGGAGTGAAATATTCAATTACTTTTTAGTCCAGAGTACGCCGGGCATTGGGTGGCACACGACTTTAATCCCAGCACTCGGGAGGCAGAGGCAGGTGGATGTCTGAGTTCGAGGCCAGCCTGGGCTACAGAGCGAGATCCAGGAAAGGTGCAAAGCTACACAGAGAAACCCTGTCTTGAAAAACCTAAAAAAAAGAAAGAAAGAAAACTAGAGTAGGTGAAACCAGTGCAGTCACCATGAGCCCTTTTCACATATCAACTCTGCTGTTTGCCTTCCCTCCCTCCTGCCAGCAACTTAAGCATGAGGATTGTTTATGAAGCTTAACCCTGGTGCAGATTGACTCTAATAATTCTGAGAAGTGAAAAATGAATACTTCTATCTGTAAGCATTAGAACTGCATCAAGCGAACCCACCATGTGATACCCAGAATTTTTGTCCCCAATATAAAATTATCAGTAGATAGTGATATAGAACTGTTGGAAAACAGTCAATTGCTATGGATACTGCTCTATATGCTGCGAATGTGTTGCTCTGATTGGTTAATAAAGGAAGTTCTAATTGACTCGTAGCCAGGCAGGAAGTGTAGGCAGGACAAAGAGAGGGGAATTCTGGGGACAGGAAGGCTGAGTCGGGAGTTGCCAGCCAAGGCAGAACTGAGAAAAAGTACCAAGCCATGTGACAAAACATAAATGAGAATTATGAATTAATTTAAGATGTAAGATCTAGCTAGCAAGAAGCCTGAGCCATTAGGCCATACAGTTTAATTATATATATATATATATATATATATATATGTGTGTGTGTGTGTGTGTGTGTGTGTGTGTGTGTGTGTGTGTGTGTGTGTGTGTGTTTACAGGATGGTGAGTGAGAGAGATTTGTCCTGACCATGGGCCAGGTGGGACACAGGAAAACTTCAGCTACAGTCAATCCTGTGTGTTCCTGTTCCACACACATGCATTTTAACTTTCTTAGTTATGTTCAAACACACTGACCATAAGGTGTCAATATCACAAATCAAGAATGTAGTCAATGAACCTTATCAAATAAACACCACAGTTCAACAATACCACACTCTGTACAATATTAACTGTTTCCCCCAATGATAGTGTGGCAAACTGGGAGATGCAGTTGATGACACTTTGAAATGTCACAGGCTATCATAAATTCATATCACTAGCAGGGGAATGAAAAGAATTCAAAATTTGAAGTGCAGTTTCTACTAAACACATGTCGCTTTCACACTGCTATGTATTCAGAAGGACATTAATAAAAATCCTGAGCCCAAGGTTGTCTATATCTCTATACAGACACAGTGGAATATAACAGAACCTTTCATAAAATTCATGTGCATTCACATCACAACAGATAAATAATGACCAAATTTTGCTCATGGTCAGGTATCAAGAAACTTTGTACTCTATATTCACCAGATTTTACTTGTATGGCATAAGCTCACTTTCTTCCAAGTGTCAATAGTGTTTTCTCAACATACTTGGCAAAGTAATCCAGACATTCCTTGAAGAGGGTCCTCAGTAGTCCTTGGGAACTGAGCACTACTCAGATTACTCTCACTGCATTACCATGTAGAGCTAAGTGGACCTTTGTGCTACGTATTCATTGGCAAATGTAATAGAGAAGTTACTTAAGTTTCAGATGTAAAGGCCAGTTTCACATCAGTTCTCCACTCTACATGTGTAACATCATCTTGAGGAGAAATTCATAATCAGGGACTGGGGAGAAATTGAAAGCAACTCTTGTAGCAGGGATTTTGATCATACTGTGATATCCCAAGACTGTTAAAGTTTACCTTAAATCAGGAGATGGAACTAGCAACTAGCTGTCCAGAATTGGCCATAGAGAAGCCAGCAATTTGGATAGAGAAGATGCACAGGAAGAAAAAGGTGGGGACTTCAGTTTGGCTTTTCCTTTTGGTCTTGGGACAAATGAAGAAACTTGTCTCTTGCTGGGTCTCTGGCCAAAAAGTAAGGTCAACTTGTTGCTTCTCATTTTCTCTGATTTAGCAGGTATTCATCCCCACACCTGACTTCTGAGTCTTTGTTGGTAAATAGAACAATAGAGACTTAGAAAGTGGCAGAGCCAGAGATATAGGACCAAAAGGTTCTCTATGCAATGGCCTGAGTGTCAGCAGGATGTTGGCTGTGTGTCCATGGGGCCACAGACTATAATTAAAATATTAGTGGATTAGTGTGCAGCTGCTAAGCAGACAGAAAAACATCATTTGGTGCTCCAACACATGGCATGACCACACAGATGGAAAGTCATGCCAGCCAGTGCAACCGTGCTCAGTGCCTATTGGTGAAATTATTAAGGCCACTCCACATAGTTAAAAGGGAGGTTTATTTTGTGGGGTAACTTACAAATGAAGAGACAGGTAGTTTGTAGGGTCTGGGAAAGGTATGGCGCAGTCTGGCAGTGTTCTCTGGAGAACTCTGCTCGGTCTACCTCCAGCGTCCAGGGTCCTGGGTCTTCAGCGTCCTCCCTCAGCCCCGCCTTGTGGGCGTGACCATTACCGAAGCCTCAATGGGGGTTGGAACTTCCAGGCCAATGCTGGGATGGCTATCCACTACAACTGCCTCGGACTCTGTGAGAGCCAGGGTTCCAAAATTGCAAGAGGGGCTCAAGCCCTCTACTGACGGTGCTGCTTCTGTGAACAAACTGAGAAGGCAATACATTTGGTGAGACACCTGGGAAGTCCTTAAAGAAAGTTAATATTAAAAAGAAAAATCTTTCCCATGTTAGGAATCATAAATAACACAATGCAGGGAGTTAGGACTCTGTATAGTGCTACTATGAATGTCTCACAAATGGACAAAAGAAATTCGGGGGTAAGCAACTTAGTTAGGATTGACATAATACCAATTGTAATCTCTGTAAGTTTTGTAATTCATATTTTATCCTTAAAAAGTGGTTTGACAACACTGCCAAATATTAAATCTGACTGATATGATATAAGATTTTGAAAGACTTACTACTGATAAGATACAAGCCTTAAAAAAACTTACTAATGAAAATGAGAAAATTTTGCCTGATAAGATCGAAGTCTTAGAAGAACTTACCATTGAGATACAAGCTTTAGAAAGATTTCCTACTGATAAGATACAAGCCTTAGAAAGACTTAATAATCAAAATAAGAAAAATATTCAGAAACAGACAGAGGAATTTAGAGCAGAACCTACTGAATCATTGCATTATGAAACTGAAGAGGAATGGCCCAAGGTTATTAGAAAACCAACCTTAATGTATCTAGTTACCATATAACAATGATCACCAGATGATAGGTATGAAAAGGCAAGGTAGAAGTTATTTGGGATCCTGTAGAAATGTTAGATTTGAAGAGATTTAAGGAAGCAGTCATTTCATATGGTATGCATTCACCCTATGTGAAGCAGATGTTAAATTCATGGGCAAGTTGGACCAGAATTATTCCATAAGACTGGTAATATTTAGCTACAGAAATATTGTCAGCTGTTCCTCAGTTACAATGAAAAACATGGTAGAGAAAAGAAGCTAGGGTCATAGAACAACAAAGTAGGGTTAAAGGCATTAAGATTTCTTAAAACCAGCTTCTCAATGAAGGCCAATATGATGATTTACAAAGATAGTTTAGATTTGATGATCACACCTAGGCTCTATGCCTTATGACAGTTTTGAATGCTTGGAACAGGATTGAAGAATCAGGAAAAAGGAGTAAGTATTTATTAAAATTATACAAGCCCCAAAAAATCCTTCATTGATTTTTTTTTTACAAAAATTGACTTCAGCTATAAATGATATTAGATACAGAAGTTAAACAAATATTAACTGAATCTTTGGCTTTTGAAAGTGCTAATTCAGAATGGAAGAGGGTGATTAGGCCTTTAAAGGCAAGATCAGTATCCACAGATGAATTGATCCAAAATACAACTGATATTAGATCTCACACTTAGGATATACTTGGATAAGAACAGTGATTTCCAAAAATTTCAAAAACAAAAATCAAGCTGTCAGATGTTTTAATTGTGGTATATAAGGTGATTTAAAAAGAGATTGTAGCTGGGCAGTGGTGGTGCATGCCTGTAATCCCAGCACTCGGGAGGCAGAGGCCAGTGGATCACTGTGAATTCTAGACCAGCCTGGACCATAGAGTGAGTTCCAGGAAAGGCACAAAGCTACACAGAGAAATCCTGTCTCGAAAAACCAAAAAAAGAGAGAAAGAGAGAGAGAGAGAGAGAGAGAGAGAGAGAGAGATTGTAGGCAAGCTCTTCCTAGAAACAATGTTTTTTCTAGAGATACTCCAAACAGAAGGCCCCAGTCTTTTGGAGTATGCAGAAAGTGTGGCAAAGCCAGCATGGACTAATAAACACAAATCAAAAAGGAACAAGCAAGGTAGACTTTGCCACCAGAAAATGCCCTGATGGGCCTCCTGCTATCAATTTTGGTTCAATCATTCCCTGTTAACTCCAGATAAATTCATTCACAGAGCAATTAAAAGAGTTAATACCTGTTGTTAAAAACCATACTGCTCCGGATGTGAACAAAGGCACAATAGCTTCAATATAGACAAGAAAAAGTTTAGGAGAGACCAGAAAACAAATATTTTTTTTTTATCAGAGAACAAAGTTAAAAATACAAATAAATGGTATTGAAACTAAGGGCTTGGTAAACACAGGTGCAGATGTAACAATAATTTCACCAAAATTTTAGCATCTGAAAAGGCACTGTAGGCAAGGTACTCCTATAAATGATACTTATTCTAGAAATAATTCAAACAGAAAGTCCCAGCCTTCTGGAGTATGCAGAAGGTGTGGCAAGGACCAGCATTGGACTAATAAATGCAGATCAATAAGGGATAGGCAAAGTAACTGTTTGCCATCAGAAAATTCCCTACAAGACCTCCTGTAGGTGCTAATATTAAACTTGATTAAGTCATTCCCTTCCAGCATGGGAAACTCCTCTGCAAAGTAATTAAAATATTTAATGTCTGTTGTTAAAAACCATACTACTCTGGATGCCAGAACAGCTTTAGAAGATAAAACAAAATTTTCAGAAGAAACCAAAAAGCAAGAATTTTGACAAAATTCTATAAATTATCAAAGATCAAAGCTAAAAATATGAATATAAGGCATAGAAATTGAGGGTTTGGTAGACATAGGTACAAGTGTAACAATAATTGCACCAAAATCTTGGTATCCAGGTTGGCCTCTTCAAAAGGAAAATATTCAGCTTCTAGAGATTGGAACTTTATTTCAGGTAAAATAATATGTAGAAACAGTTTCTGAATTGATTGTAAAAGGAAAATTGAGACTTCACCAATAAGCATGAATAGACCTAACAGAAATTATGGTACATTTTACTAATGCTGAAATTGCCATTATGAGAAGAAAATGAACATTGGTAAATATCTTGCTTGGAAAAGTTTAGCAATAAATATCTCAAAGCAAGAGACTTCAGTTTATAAAAAGAACTAATTGGACTCTCCCTTTATATAATAAAGGGAATGCCAGTTTCTGGAGCCGCTACATTTTATACTGATACAAATAATTCAGGAAAGGCTGATTAAAAGTCAATAAAATTAAGTACAGTGGCTCAAAGCCCTTATGATTCAGTTCAAAATTATATGCTACTCTCATGGTATCATTAGATTTTCCACAACCTCTTAATAAAGTTACTGACTGACTCTCAATATACATGAAGAGTTGTTTTACATGTTGAACCTGCTGAACTTATTCCAGATGATTCAAAATTAACTTTTTTATTTATTCAACTATAACCAGTAATCAGGAATAGGAATCATCCCTTGTATATAAGACATATCAGATACCATATGGGTCTACCAGGCCCTCTAGCACAAGGCAATGATGATATTGATCAGCTATTGGTAGGAAGTGAGCTAGAATCATCAGAATGTCATAAGAAACACCATGTTAGCAGCAAAGACTTGAAGAAAGATTTTTCTATCACTTTGGAAAAGCCAAGAAAATTATAAGGAAAATGTCCTACTTGTTCTTTATATAATCAAACTCCATTACCTATAGGAAATAAACCATAAAGTACTTAAAAAATGAAATTTGGTCAATGGGTGTTTTCATTTTTCAGAGTTTGGAAAAATAAAATATGTGCAACATATCATAGATACAAATTCAGGATTTCAACGGGAAACTACTTTAAGTTCTGGAAAGGCTGATTCTACAATTACATATTTGTTAGATGTCATGACCATTATGGGGATAGCTGTACAAATTAAGACAGACAATGCCCCAGCATGTCTCTAATAAAATGAGCCAGTTTTTTTCATAATTTAACATAAAGTATATTAAAGGTATAGCACACAACCTTACAGAACAAGCAGCAATAGAAGGATGTAATCACACTCCAAGATATGCCTAATAAACAGAAGGAAGTAATAAATACCTCCAAAGACAAATTACACAGTGTTTTACTAACTTTAACTTTCTTAAATGCTAATGAAAAAGGAACAATGGCTGTGGAGAGACTTTGGGTAATAGAAAAAACAAACTGCTAACTTAAATCAGCCTAAATATTTTAAAGGTGTGCTGACCTCAGAATGGAAACCAGGATATGTGTTACATCTGGGAAGAGGTTTTGCTTTTGTTTCCATAGGAGAAGAAAAGCTATGAACACCATAAAGATTGATAAAGATTAGATTAAAACAAATAAAACAAATTTTTATTAAAGATAATACTTTTTCTCTTGCCCCCCTAAAAAAAAGAAACATTTTTGTCTTAACAGAGATAAAAAGGGCCAGTGGAAAAAAAAAAACCCTAGCCCTGAGACCAGAGCCAAACAAACACACCCTGCCCCTAACCAATTCAGGAATTGAAATCTAACCAATTCCTCAGCACAAAACCAGCCAATCTCTGAGCACAAAATTCAATGAGTTTCTGAGCTTGTCTCAAGCTCAGGAATTGAAACCCTACCATGCCCACCCTGACAGTCTCCACCTTGGAAAAATCTACCCTAAGAAAACCTATGTAAATCCTGTACCTGTTCAGTTTGGGGTCATTTCCATACTGGTCCAGACAGCCACTCCCTTGAATTTCTCCCATCCAATAAATTTCTTGAATGAGGTTTATGGTAGGGACTTTCTTTCATCAAAGTGTAGCAAAGATGTAAAAACTTTCACCAGAGTTGTAAGACTCTTACTGGAGCAAAGCAGAACACCTACATTTCTGCAAGGAAACTCCTTTAACAGAGAAGAGCTGTAACAACTTTCCTAGGAGCAGAGCACAGCTGTAAAGACTCTAGCCAGAGCAGACCAGAGTAGGAGAAGAGCAAAACACTAATACTTTGGCTGAGGAAATTTTCCGTTGCTGGAGTAAAGTGTTACATTCTGGGGAAGCTGAAGTGAACTGTTACATTTCTCCAGAGCAGAATGAAGCAGAGCTGTGATAATCTCACTAGGGAAATCCCCTCCTGCTGGAGCAAAGTTCTTACACTTGCATTATGGAAACCTTTCCATTAACAAGTATTGTAACACTTTGCTGGGGAAACCATCCCCCACTGGAACAGAGCTGTAACACCACTGCCAGGATAATTTTCCCTTCAGAGCTGTAACACTTACAAACTCCCCAAATTTAGGAGTTGGGTTAGGATTTTGTTTTTGTCTTTCAAGGAGAATAAAAGCATCCAACTAAAGAATCAGGAGAACACTGGACAAATGAGACATCTGAAGAAGAAGGACAAATCACCAAGAGAAAAATGTCCCAAGAAAACGAATAAATTATCCTAATGGTATAGAACTCATCCAACAGGATAGAATTTAATAAATCTTCATAAAAATTTGTTTCTACTGCTTTCTACAAACATAAAAGATAAATGGTCTTTTTGTGATCCCAATTCAATTAAAAATCAAAATTAGCTCTAGAGTTGGCATGTGGATCTCTCCTTTTTTAAACCAAAGCATGTTTATTAAAGGAAAATCCAAAATCTCTGTCTAATATCAGAAGAGCCACCTGGTAAATGACACAACAAAACCAATAAGGAACTATTTATTCTATTGTCAATAATATCATAGTCCTTTGGTCTTATTTTCACTCCTTAAAACTTTTTAAGGTATAAATATTGTCTCAAAATTTATAAGATTATTATATATCTATACATGTAACCTTTCTTTGTGATATTAACAGTCCTATAGAGAACTACTAATTCTAAAAATAAGCTTTATCCAGCTTCCTGTAAGTGATTTCAGGCTTGAGCCTAAAGCAGGTAACTAGGGATTGTATACTCTGGGTATATTTAACAGATTGTCATCCTTTAACCTCTCTAAGATCTGTTGTATATGGCATTTAAAATGTTTAAGTTTTGTGCAGTGAACTGTGACCACTCCTAACAATGACCTTTGAAGTCTTCAAAAAAATGAGGAGGCCCCACAATGACAATTCCACCTGTATTGGTGAAATTATTAAGGCCACTCCATGTAGTTAAAAGGGAGGTTTATTTTGTGGGGTAACTTACAAATGAAGGTATAGGTTGCAGGGTCTGGGAAAGGTATGGAGCAGTCCAGCGGTATTCTCTGGAGAACTCTGCTTGGTCTACTTCCAGCATCCAGGGTCCTGGAACCAATAGAAACCTCTCCTCTTGATCCTGGGTCTTCAGCGTCCTCCCTTAGCCCCGCCTTGTGGACGTGACCATTACTGAAGCTTTAATGGGGGTTGGAACTTCCAGGCCAAGGCTGTAATGGCTACCCACTACACACCTGGATTATGGTAACACCACTAAACTGACAAATGCCACCCAATGATCAGTTTTGGACTACTGCTCATGGCAATTTAAAAGCAGTTAGCAAAAGTGATCCAGCCTCACAGACTACTCTACCCAAGACATCAGAGAAGCCCTGCACTTTCCCATTGCACGAGACTGGACAATGAACCAATAGAGCTACCTCTCCCAGATCTTGACCATTATTTCAATTTTTTCAAGGTCCCTTAAAGATACCATTGCCCTAAGACAGCAGGAAATAATTTTAAGACCATGGCACTCACATTCCCAAGAGATAGGGTGGGTAGTTTTTGGTTATTCAGTGGGTTGTGGATGTTTGTCATCATTTGGGGGGGGGGGGTGGTGGTTACAAATTATAACCAGCCATGCTAAAGGAAAAACTTAATCAAGAGAGATGGCATTCATGGATCTCTTTCAAGGGTAGATTATTGAATCTACTTTTGCTAAAAAGCAACTACTAATCTCAAATATTTTGCATTGGTATGGATTTTTGTATATTGATACAAAATTAAGGTGATATATATATATATATATATATATATATATATATATATATATATATGTCTCTTCTCTTGTTTAAAGTATTATACCTATGCAGCTCATTTAAAAATGTAATGTGAAGTTCTAGTCCTTGAAAGCTATTATTACAAACTGTTTAGGATAATTAAAAATGCATATTAGAGGGTTGGGGATTTAGCTCACTGATAGAGCACTTGCCTAGCAAGCACAAGGCTCTGGATTTGATCCTCAGCTCAAAAAAAAATGCAGATTAGTAATTAGTCATCTATAACAATCAAATTTGTAGTCATATTAAGTATGTTTTCAAGCTTAAAGAGATATAGCTTAGATAAAGATGTGATCTTTAAACACTTCAGAGTGCTACAGAATATAGCATTTAAGATGTGTTGATAATATAAGGCTTTTCATAATATTGAGATATATCTGCTCCTGGCAGTACCTGTCTACTTCGAAAAAGGACGCTGTGCATCAGAGAACCTCTATATGGAGTTTGCTTTCTATGGGGCAAAACTACCCATTGGGCAATAAACTGCCCTTGCCTTGACAGCTGACAGTATGCTGTCCAAATTGGACAAGCAGGACACAAAAGAAGATGATTGTGAACTTTACCAAGACAAGATAGGCCAGTCCTTCAAAATTCGTGCTTCACAGAAAAGTGAATCAGATATTCTAGGCCTATAACCTGAAGATGAATGCCCCAATGTTGCATAGGAACCTTGGGTGACTGTCCAGGCAGCCAGCTGTTTCTTTTGTTTCTATAGTTTTAGAAGTTGCTTGGTCTGAACTTCCTGTTTTCTCAGATAATATTTTATCCTTCCCAGGTCACTGGTGGGGTTGAAAAATACATAGCTATGGTTTTATAATTTTCCTTTTTACCAAATTCAGAAAAGAAACTTACATAAGAGATACAAGTTTATAATGTTGAGAAACATAAAAGTTTAAGTTGTGTATCTACAAAGATGTTTTAAGGTCTAAAAAGATATTTTTTAGGATCATAATACAAGTTATGATAGAAAGTACTTTAGTTATGCCCCACACCCATTTGCCTGAGATGCCAGCCACTTCCTGAAACTCAGAGACTAGCCCCCAGCCTCCATCCACCCTGGAACTCCCATCTGGACCAGAGGTGAATGCCTGGGTTATAGTCAGAGAGGCAACTGCGCTGGACACAGGCCACACCAAGAGGACCTGACCAACTTGGCCCCAGTTTCCTGCCAATCAGCAGGCCCTGCAGGAAGGCTCCCCTTTTCCAAGACTGCAGGCAGACCCTGCAGTCTCCACACCCTGCCCCCACACTCATTTGCCTGAGACCCCAGCCACTTACTGAGACTCAGACACCAGCCCCCAGCTTCCATCTGCCAAGAACTCCCATCTGGACAAGAGGTGAGTGCCTGGGGTTATAGCCAGAGAGGCAACTGCCCTTGGGTCCCACCGCTGGACACAGGCCACTCCAGGAGGACCTGACCAACTTGGCCCAAGCTCCCTGCCAATCGGCAGGCCCTGCGGGAAGGCTCCCCTTTTCCAAGACTGCAGGCAGACACTGCAGTCTCCACACCCTGCCCCCACACCCATCTGATGGAGACCCCAGCCACTTCCTGAGAATCAGAGACCAGCCCCAAGCTTCCATCCTGCCCTGGAGCTCCCATCTGGAGCAGAGACCAGAGAAACTCCCATCTGGACAAAATAAGGAGACATCAGGGACTTCCCCAGACTCAGAGTCCAGCCCCCCAGCTCCTATCCAGCCAGCACTCTCATCTGGACCAGCGCTCCCATCTGGCCCAGAGCTTCCATCTGGACCAGAGAGAGGCTCCCTAAATCTGTCAACTCCCTCTGGGCCAAGTACAGTGATAAGACCAAGAACAAACACAAGTGGAGATGGGCAGACATCAAGGCAGAAGTACATACAACAAAATAAAGAGCAATACAGCATCACCAGAACCTAGCCCTTTTCCAACAGCTAGACCTGAACATCACGGAATGGAAGAAGAAGAAGAAGAAGAAAAAAAAAAAAAACCTTATAAGTAACATCATGAAGAGGCTAGAGCCTTTTATAGAAGAAATCAAACATAAAGTAGAGGAAGAGACAAACAAAAAATGGGAAGAATGCTATAAAAATTTAGAGGAAAGGACAATGAAAGCAGAAGAAAACAATAAATCCTTGAATGAAAATCATGAAAAAGCAAGGGAGACAATCCAAGACCTGAAGAGGGAAATAGAAAAAATGAAGAAGACACTAGCAGAAGGAATGTTGGAAATAGAAAATCTGAGTAAAGAAACAGGAACTTCAGAGGCAAGTATAACCAACAGAATGCAAGAGATGGAAGAGAGGATCTCTGGTGTTGAAGATACGGTAGAAGAAATAGATTCATAAGTCAAAGAAAACACTAAAACCAACAAAGTCATGACCTAAAATGTCCAAGAAATTTGGGACACCATGAAAAGACTAAACCTACGAATAATAGGGATAGAGGAAGGAGAAGAATACCAACTCAAAGGCACAGAAAATATATTTAACAAGATCATAGAAGAAAACTTTCCCAACTTAAAGAAGGAAATGCCTATGAAGAGAAAAGAAGCCTATAGAATACCAAACAGACTAGACACCCAAAAAAAGTCCCCTCGCCACATAATAATTAAACAACTAAATGTACAGAATAAAGAAAGAATATTAAGGGCAGAAAAGGAAAAAGACCAAGTGACTTATAAAGGAAAACCCATCAGATTAACACCCGATTTCTCGATGGAGACTTTGAAAGCCAGAAGGACCTGGACAGATATAATGCAGACACTAAGAGACCAAGGATGCCAGCCTAGACTAATATACCCAGCAAAACTTTCAATCATCATAGATGGAGTGAACAAGACCTTCCAAGACAAAACCAGATTTAAACAATACTTATCCACAAACCCAGCCCTACAGAAAGCACCAGAAGGAAAATTCCAACCTAAGGAAGGCAGATACACCCATGAAAACACAGGCAATAGGCAACACCACAGCAGTAAACCCCAAAGAAGAGAAGTACACACACACTACCACCAAAAAATAAAAATAACAACAGGAATGAACAATCACTGGTCATTAATATCCCTTAATATCAATGGACTTAATTCACCTATAAAAAGACACAGACTAACAGAATGGATACAAAAACAGAAGCCATCTTTCTGCTGCATACAAGAAACACACCTCAAATTCAAAGACAGACACCTCCTAAGAATAAAAGGCTGGGAAAAGACTTTCCAATCAAATGGTCTTAAGAAGCAAGCTGGTGGAGCCATCCTAATATCCAGAAAAATAGACTTCAAACTAAAATCAATCAAAAGAGATGATGAAGGACATTATATACTCATCGCAGGAAAGATCCACCAAGATGAAGTCTCAATTCTGAACATTTATGCCCCAAACACAAGGGCACCCACATATGCAAAAGAAACATTACTAAAGCTTAAATCACATATAAAACCCCACACATTAATAGTGGGAGAGTTCAACGGCCCACTTTCACCTCTGGACAGATCGGCCAAATTGAAACTTAACAGAGACATAATGGACTTAACTGATGTTATGGCTCAAATAGACTTAATCAATATCTACAAAACATTCGACCCAAACAAAAAAGAATATACCTTCTTCTCAGCACCCCATGGAACCTTCTCTAAAATCGACCATATACTTGGCCACAAAGCAAATCTCAACAGATACAAAACAATTGGAATAACCTCCTGTGTTCTATCACACCACCATGGTTTAAAGTCAGATTTCAACAACAGAAAAAACTACGGAAATCCTACAATCTCATGGAAACTAAATAATGTTCAACTGAATCACCAATAGGTTAAGGAAGAAATAAGAAAGAAATTAAAGACTTCCTAGAGATCAATGAAAATGAATACACGACATACCCAAACTTATGGGATACTATGAAAGCAGTGCTAAGAGGGAAATTCATAGCACTGAATGCCCACATAAAGAAGCTGGAGAAATCTCATGCTAGTGACTTGACAGCACACCTGAAAGCAAACAGGAAGAAGCAAAGTCTCCCAGGAGGAACAGACGCCAGGAAATTATCAAATTGAGAGCTGAAATCAATAAAATAGAAATAAAGAGAACAATACAAAGGATTAATGAAACAAAGAGTTGGTTCTTGGAGAAGATCAACAAGATAGACAAGCCCTTATCCAAACTAACCAAAAGACAGAGAGAGAGCATCCAAATTAACAAAATCAGAAATGAAGAGGGGGACATAACAACAGACAATGAGGAAATCCAGAGAATAATCAAGTCATACTTCAAAAACCTCTACTCCACAAAACTGGAAAATCTAGAAGAAATGGCTAATTTTCTGGATAGGTACCACATACCTAAATTAAATCAAGACCAGATAAACCATTTAAATAGTCCAATAACCCCTAAGGAAATAGAATCAGTCATTAAAAGTCTCCCAACCAAAAAAAGCCCTGGACCTGATGGTTTCACTGCAGAATTCTACCAGATCTTCAAAGAAGACTTAAAACCAATACTCTTTAAATTGTTCCACACAATAGAAGCAGAAGGTATATTACCAAACTCCTTCTATGAGGCTACAATTACCCTGATTCCTAAACCAAACAAAGATGCAACAAAGAAAGAGAACTACAGACCAATCTCCCTCATGAACATTGATGCAAAAATACTCAATAAAATTCTGGCAAACAGACTCCAAGAACACATCAAAACAATTATCTACCATGATCAAGTAGGCTTCATCCCAGGGATGCAAGTGTGGTTCAAGATACAAAAGTCCATCAATGTAATACACCATATAAACAAACTCAAGGAAAAAAAACCACATGATTATCTCACTAGATGCAGAAAAGGCATTTGACTAAATCCAACATCCCTTCATGATAAAGGTCTTGGAGCGATCAGGAATACAGGGAACATACCTAAACATAATAAAGGCAATCTACAGCAAGCCATCAGCCAACATCAAATTAAATGGAGAGAAACTCAAAGCAATACCACTAAAATCAGGAACAAGGCAAGGCTGTCCCCTCTCCCCATACTTGTTCCATATAGTACTTAAAGTTATGGCCAGAGCTATAAGACAACATAAAGAGATTAAGGGGATACAAATTGGAAAGGAAGAAGTCAAGATCTCCCTATTTGCAGAGGATATGTTAGTATACATGAGTGACCCCAAAAATTCAACCAAGGAACTGATACAGCTAATAAAAACCTTCAGCAACATTGCAGGAAACAAGATCAACTCAAAAAAATCAGTAGCCCTCCTATATACAGTAGACAAACAGGCTGAGAAGGAAATCAGAGATACATCACCATTTACAATAGCCACAAATGATATAAAATACCATGGGGTTATGCTAACTAAGCATGTGAAGGACCTATATGACAAGAACTTTAAGTCCCTGAAAAAAGAAATTGAAAAAGATGTCAGAAAATGGAAAGATCTCCCATGCTCATGGATAGGCAGGATTAACATAGTAAAAATGGCGATCTTACCAAAAGCAATCTACAGATTCAACGCAATTCCCATCAAATTACCAACACAATTCTTCACAGATCTGGAAAGAATAATACTCAACTTCATATGGAAAAACAAAAAACCCAGGATAGCCAAAAGAATCCAGTACAATAAAACAACCTCTGGAGGCATCACAATCCCTGAGCTCAAGCTCTACTATAGAGCTACTGTAATAAAAACAGCTTGGTACTGGCATAAAAGCCAGCAAGTGGACCAATGGAATCAAATTGAAGACCCTGACATTAACCCACACACCTATGAACATATAATTTTTGACAAAGAAGCCAAAAATGTACAGTGGAAAAAAGAAAGCATCTTCAACAAATGGTGCTGGCATAACTGGATGTCAATGTGTAGAAGGCTGCAAATAGATCCACATTTGTCACCATGCACAAAACTTAAATCCAAGTGGATCAAAGACCTCAACATAAATCCAGCTACTCTGAACCTGATAGTAGAGAAAGTAGGAAGTACTCTGGCACACATTGGCACTGGAGATCACTTTCTAAATATAACACCATTAGCATAGACACTGAGAGAAACAATCAATCAATGGGACCTGTTAAAATTGAGAAGCTTTTGTAGAGCACAGGACATGGTCAACAAGACAAAGCAACAGCCTACAGAATGGGAAAAGGTCTTCTCCAACCCCACAGAGGGCTGATATCCAGAATATATAAAGAACTCAAGAAATTAGACATCAAAATGCCCAACAGTCCAATTAAGAAATGGGATATAGAACTAAACAGAGAATTCTCCACAGAGGAAAGACATTTAAGGAACTGCTCATCATCCCTAATTATCTGGGAAATGCAAATCAAAACGACTCTGAGATACCACCTTACACCTGTCAGAATGGCTAACATCAAAAGCACAGAAGACAGCTTATGCTGGAGAGGATGTGGAGCAAGGGGAACTCTCCTCCACTGCTGGTGGGAATGCAAGCTTGTACAGCCACTTTGGAAATCAATATGGAGCTTCCTTAGAAAATTGGGAATCCATCTCCCCCAAGACCCAGCTATAGCACTCTTGGGCATATACCCAAGGAATGCTCAATCATACCACAAGGGCATTTGCTCAGCTATGTTCGTATCAGCTTTGTTTGTAATAGCCAGAACCTGGACACAACCTAGATGTCCTTCAACTGAAGAATGGATAAATAAAATATGGTACATATACACAATGGAGTACTACTCAGCAGAGAAAAACAATGACATCATGAGGTTGGTAGGCAAATGGATGGATCTAGAAAAAATCATCCTGAGTGAGGTAACCCAGACTCAGAAGGACAAACATGGTATGTACTCACTCATAGGAGGATACTAGATGTAAAACATAGATGACTAGACTGCTACACAACTCCAGGGAGGCTACCTAGAAAACGGGACCCTAGGAAAGACCCAGGGATCTCCCAATGACAGAGAAATGGATGAGATCTACATGAACAACCTAGACGACAGTGGGAGTAATGAAGGGCAAGATTCGAGGGAAAGAAAGCTTAGGGGAGTAGGAGATCCCAGCTGGATCAAGAATAGAAAGGGAAAATGAGGAATAACAGACCATGATAAATGAAGACCACATGAGAACAGGAATAGGCAGAGTGCCGGAGAGGTCCCCAACAATCCACAATGATATAACCTCTGTAGTCTGCCGGCAATAGTTGAGAGAAAGCCTGATCTGACCTAGTCTGTTGATCAGATGGCTAAACACCGTAACTGTCGTGCTGGAACTCTCGTCCAATAACTGATCGAAGTGGATGCAGAGATCCTCAGCCAGGCCCCAGATGGAGCTCCAGGTGTCCAACTTTCGAGAAAGAGGAGGGTCTACAAGAGCGTGAACTGTTGAATCCAAGATTGCAAAAAGTACAGGGACAA